>NC_135525.1:1301787-1601787 GCF_051989575.1 Stigmatopora nigra | reverse complement strand
GAGAATCATTCCAACAGCACAGGGATGCACACCATTTGAGGCAGTGAAAGACAGACCCTTCCACTGAACAATGTGGGAAAAAGATCTGGTGGTAGAAGAGAAAAGAGAAACAGAATCCCTCACTAAGTGGTTATGCAAAATGTTCCAAGAAAGAACTGTGATGAATGCAAAATAATCTGCCGACATCTTCTCTGTCTCCCACAGAGGAGGTCCTGTCCCCAGGAGACCTGGTACTCGTCAAGGTGATAAAAAGAAAGTGCTGGTCTTCTCCACGTTGGGACGGACCTCACCGTGTGATTTTGGCCATCATCATCACCGCTCTGTGTTCAACCACATGGGGGGAACGTACCAGAACCTTGGTACACTCCCACTGGAGGAGAATGCCCCACTAGCTTGTTCAGGAAACGATCAGGGGCCCCCAGATCTGCATCCCATCAAACAAGACACCAATCGTCGTTCAAGTCCCTTTGCTCAGCCTACAGCTTACTCACTTGGGATTACACAGGACTGACTCCAGTTATTTTTATTGGTACCTACAAGCTCCCAGAGTCTGAGTGGTCTGGCCAGACACCTTGGACCAGGTCCTCCTCCATACAGGCTACAAAACCATCACATGGCCCCTTTCCAAAGAAGCTACCACCATGACCGCTAACTTCACCAAGTTAGCCACCACCATCAAAGATGGTAAACATATGCTAGACCTTACGACCAATATCCAACAAAAAGGCTGCATCAACCTATGCCTCCGACCGGACCGACCAGGAAAAGGCCTCCTCTTTACTATCACCATCCGCACTACTAGTCCAGCCATGGTCCCCAAAGTGATTGGTGTGAACCCCTTCGTACAACCATCCGCCACACGCCTACTCAAAATCCGTCCGGCAGGAACACCTAAGCCTGAGTAGATACACCTTATTCTCGCCCATGTCCAAACACAGGAAGAAAACGACTACAACCTGATGATGAGGAACAGTTGGTACAGATACACCGCACTCACAGCCCGCGCCACAACCAATGAGTTGTTATGTCTGTTCCCTCATGCCTACTGCCGTAGCCCAACCACAGCTATGGTCCAACCGACAGAACGAAGAACTCGCCAACCTCACCTACAACTGTATCCTGGGTAATCTGAGAGAATCCTTTCAGCAAAGCTCGACCGCCTACATACCATGGTCGCAGTACCATTAGCAGCTACAGTCAATACCGCAACGTATGTCCAGTGCAACAACCGAACAGACTGTTATCCATCCTGTTTCAACTTCAGCGGACCGGATCCGAAGACCCCTTTGGACCAAGTTCACGTCACCAGGTGCGCCGAGATCAGACACATTCCTTCCCAATCATGGACAGTACTGGACCAAATATGGTGGCTCTGCGAATGGCAAGTGTATATGATCATCCCCACCAATACAACTGGGCTCTTTGTCCCTACATCTGCATCCGACCACACGTACGTTCTAACAGCAGACTCGATTCCAACTGTCGACGCCAACCCACATCTACCCACCAGGCGTCAACGACGGAGCTTTGATTTCTTCCCCCATGATTCAGTTTGGGGCTCGGATGTCCCCCTCTAATACAAACACTGGTCAGTCTCCTCCAAAATCATGATGGCGGTATTCCCCAGGGTAGGAACAGCGAAGAACACCCTACGTCTGGAAACCATTGACTACAGATTCCAGGCCCGACACTAATCAATTACTTGTTGTCCTGCAAATGACTGAAACGTATCTGTCCAAAGTCTTAGGGACAACTGTCAGTTTTGCCTGTATTTAAGACACACTCACTGGTCATTCGACTAGAGTTGCAGTAACATCGCAGTGAACAGGACCCCACTGTAGGAACTCTCACTGTCCACTTTGCAGTCTGGTAATTCATATTTTCTATTTAAATTTATCTCACTCTTTCTTAGCCTGCTCCTGAAGTTGTATTTTCAGACCTAACAAACATTTCAGTTTTTTTGCCCTAATGTGCGTTTCATGCACTGAAAATCACGTTTTGACCAAGTATCATAGTTTTCACTATAACTTAACCTAACCCTAACCCTAACCCTAACTTCCATCACTTAGAATGATATCAAATGAAAAATCTACTTAATTTGGACGATTATACACTATATATACAGTAACTATGTGTCACTGACAGTTTGTTTCGCAGCGGGGGAACATTTCAGTTTTTATTGCCTTAATGTGCAATTCATGCGCTGAAAATCACGTTTTGGCCAAGTATCATAGTTTTCACTATAACTTAATTTCTAGTACTTAGAATGATGCAAAATGAAAAACTTACTTGAATTGGACAATTATACACTATATACACAGTAACTATGTGCCTCTGACAGTTTGTTTCGCAGCAGGGGAAAATTTTAGTTTTTATTGCCTTAACGTGCGTTTCATGCGCTGAAAATCACGTTTTGGCCAAGTATCATAATTTTCTCTATAACTTAATTTCTAGCACTTAGAATGATGCTAAATGCAATACTTACTTGAATTGGATGATTTTACACTATAGACACAGTAACTATGTGCCTCTGACAGTTTGCTTCGCAGCAGGGGAACATTTCAGATTTTATTGCCTTAACGTGCGTTTCATGCGCTGAAAATCATCTTTTGGCCGAGTATGATAGTTTTCATTATAACTTAATTTCTATCACTTAGAATGATGCTAAATGAAAAACTTGCTTGTGTGACAGGGTGAAGTGTGACAGGGTGAAGTAGTTGATGTTATACATGAGTGCAGGTGTTAAGTTAAAAAGGGACTCATGCCGCTAGCATGCGTTAAACACGGGGCGATGACGTAATGATTAACCAATGGTCATAGACCTTGGTAGAGTATAATAACGGGCTATTCAGACATTTCTCTAAGTTGGTTTGAAATACAACGAAGGACCTGTCTGATTATTTCACCCGTCTTTTAAAGGTATGTTGCTTTGTTTCGAATAACGATTGAGTGTGAGATGTGCAAGAGGCAATAGTAGCATGTGAGAAAGAACGTAATGCTTAGTGATGCTTGTTAACTTTTTTATGTGTGCGCGTAAATGTGAGAGTCTCGGGTATGGTTTACAGCAAGCTACCTTCGGCCGCTGGTTATTTACTTTTTCATGTGTGCGAGTCTCGGGTATTGTTTAAAGCGAGCTACCTTCGACCGCTGGTTGTTTACTTTTTTTATGTGTGTGCGTGAATGCGCGAGTCTCGGGTGCATTGTCTACAGCAGGCTACTTTCGGCCGCCGTTGTAAGGGTAGCATAATAGTTATGCAGTATATGACGGCCGGAACAAAAGGTAACAAGTTTCAATACTCATAAGTTATACTCGTTTATGCAGCAAGTACATTGCTTTGGAT
This sequence comes from Stigmatopora nigra, assembly GCF_051989575.1. Lineage (NCBI taxonomy): Eukaryota > Metazoa > Chordata > Actinopteri > Syngnathiformes > Syngnathidae > Stigmatopora > Stigmatopora nigra. The sequence continues at coordinate 1,598,446 of NC_135525.1, read as the reverse complement.
TATAACGGGTTGTTAATATGTTACTATGTATATATTTGAGTGTTATTGTATATTATGTTTTGTGTGAATTGCTTTGATATAACTAAAAGTTGGTTGGAAATACAATAAAGGACCTGTTTGATTATTTCACCCGTCTTTTAAAGGCGAAATACCGCCACCCCGTGGAAAATCGCGGGTACAACACTTGAATTGGACGATAATACACTATATACACAGTAACTATATGTCTCTGACAGTTTGTTTCGCAGCAGGGGAACATTTCAGTTTTTATTGCCTTAACGTGCGTTTCATGCGCTGAAAATCACGTTTTGGCCAAGTATCATAATTTTCACTATAACTTAATTTCTAGCACTTAGAATGATGCTAAATGCAATACTTACTTTAATTGGATGATTTTACACTATAGACACAGTAACTATGTGCCTCTGGCAGTTTGTTTCGCAGCAGGGGAACATTTCAGATTTTATTGCCTTAACGTGCGTTTCATGCGCTGAAAATCACCTTTTGGCCAAGTATCATAATTTTCACTATAACTTAATTTCTATCACTTAGAATGATGCTAAATGCAAAACTTTTTTGAATTGGACGATTTTACACTATATACACAGTAACTATGTGCCTCTGACAGTTTGTTTCGCATCAGGGGAACATTTCAGTTTTTATTGCCTTAACGTGCGTTTCATGCGCTGAAAATCATGTTTTGGCCGAGTATGATAGTTTTCACTATAACTTAATTTCTATCACTTAGAATGATGCTAAATGAAAAACTTACTTGAATTGGACAATTATACACTATATACACAGTAACTATGTGTCTTTGACAGTTTGTTTCGCAGCAGGGGAACATTTCAGTTTTCATTGCCTTAACGTGCGTTTCATGCGCTGAAAATAGCGTTTTGGCCAAGTATCATAGTTTTCACTATAACTTAATTTCTATCACTTAGAATGATGCTAAATGCAAAACTTACTTGAATTGGACTATTTTACACTATATACACAGTAACTATGTGTCTCTGACAGTTTGTTTCGCAGCAGGGGAACATTTCAGTTTTTATTGCCTTAACGTGCGTTTCATGCGCTGAAAATCATGTTTTGGCCCTGTATGATAGTTTTCACTATAACTTAATTTCTATCACTTAGAATGATGCTAAATGAATGTTAGGTTCATTAATAATTACCTTCGTCCGTAATTATCAATAACTGCAGGCAGACATCTTATTCAATTATTGACATTTAATTAAATAGAAATGGAAAACAATGGGTAAAAGCCTCCGAAGGGGAGAGCCAGCAAGTGTCACCTTACAACTTCCGAACGTCTCCTCGAATAGACGTTTTCGTACGCCTCTTATTGCCATGAATCAAAACAATTTACAGAGTTGTTGATCATTCCATCACGTATGAGTAAAAACAACATCTGGGACTACAATAACAATCAAAGTATTTTACCAATAACAAAAACAGGAGACTAGACCTAACAACATTTAGATTAGAGTAATTATACAACTTCCTTGACCTAAGAATCATATAATATAATCATAATCATATAATGGTTACATACAGAAAAACCCGAAGTGCACGGTTACATAACGATAACAGCATTCTTGTTATTGGCCGAATAGCCCTGGCCTCGTCACCAAGGGCCCACCAAATCTCAAGGACCCAGATTGGGTGGATTGTTTGTATAACCATCCTGGAACAGGCCGTCCAGGTTAAAGATGACTTGGCAATACTCGTGACCTCGCAACACTTTGAAAATAGAAAGAGAATGATTTAACAAAGAAATGAATTAATACAAATATATTTATAATAGTAATACAGAATAAACCCAACAATGAAAAACTTACTTGAATTGGACGATAATACACTATATACACAGTAACTATATGTCTGTGTCAGTTTGTTTCGCAGCAGGAGAACATTTCAGTTTTTATTGCCTTAACGTGCGTTTCATGCGCTGAAAATCACGTTTTGGCCAAGTATCATAATTTTCACTATAACTTAATTTCTATCAATTAGAATGATGCCAAATGAAAAACTTACTTGAATTGGACAATTATACACTATATACACAGTAACTATGTGTCTCTGACAGTTTGTTTCGCAGCAGGGGAACATTTCATTTTTTATTGCCTTAATGTGCTTTTCATGCGCTGAAAATCATGTTTTGGCCAAGTATCATAGTTTTCATTATAACTTAATATCTAGCCATTAGAATGATGCCAAATGAAAAACTTATTGAATTATAAAATTTGATGATATTATACTATGTATAGAGAGACATTTGTGTCTCTGACAGTTTTACACAGTTTTACAAGTTATGACTCCAGACTCTTAATTTACAATTCTGCCTTTATGGATACATTGCATCACCACCCCCTGAATGGATCACTTACCTCATTCAGCATGTAGGTGTCAGATCACCTTGTACCTAATGTCTATTCATATTACCTCACCCGAAGTTATTACACAGAAGGGATTGTGTTGTGTTACCCCAAGTTTAGAGTCCCAACGGATGTGGGAAACTTACAGCGTCTGTCTGCCAGAGAGCAGCAGCTGGAACCGATTGTGACCAGGGTGGCATGGGTCCCTGATCATGTCCCTGGCTCTGCTGAGGTAACGAGGGCTGGCAATGTCTTCCGTTGAGGGCAGAGTAGCCGACGTTCTTCTGCGTAGTGGTGATACCTTTCTAAATAGCCTTTTTGTCTGCTGCCGTTCTTCCCGCGTACCACCAAATGTGCTTTTTATGTGCTGATAAGCACGTTTTGGTCGAATATGAAAGTTTTCAAGTGTGCACTTGACCCTAGATGACCTGGAGAGTGACAGTTACTCCTGAAGTTGAACCTCTTTTCATCGCAGAATACAAGGTAAAAATTGCAAACCCTGTTAGCCAGCCTTTCTTATATTTCTCGAGGCGAACAAACAATTGCAAGGCCAACTAGTTAGTCTTTCTTACATTCCACCATCTTTTAATTCAATTGTAAAACCAGTTTGGCTAGTCTACCTTGCATTCTACGATCTTAAAAAACAAAGTTAAACCAGTATGACCACATGGTGCGACAAGAATAAACAATTATTAAGCCAGTTAGCCAGTCCATCCCACAATTCCCTCCTTTTGTGTCTGTGAAAATATCGAAATATTGAAGTGGCTGTTTCCATGAGCCAGAGAAGAACCAGTCAAGCCATCCTCGTTGTGGAACCGGATCTCCGGTCACAGCTCTCTGCATGTTCCTAATAGCCTGCAGGGCATCATGGACCGAGCAGGACATGCCGGCAGGGATGAAGGGGCAGCACGAGTCTCCCACCATGAAACACACACAGCCCCGCTGGGTGGCCACTCCGTCAAGAGCAGGGCAGCCCTGGCAAATCACCTGGGCCATAGCGGCTACCCAGCCTGACTGATGCGCCGACACAGGCCCGGAACCTGCCTTCAATGGTCTTCAAATGCAGGGCGTTCCTTGCCGCTCCCACTCAAGGGAACTGAGCCATTACGATTTTGGATGAGACTGACCAGTATTTGTGTTTGAGGGACACATCCGAGCCACACACTGGATCATGGTCGTGAGCTCCGTCAATAATGTGCCCAAATGGAGGTCATTGATTCGGAAATAACAGAACTTCTGAAGATCCCTAGATGATTATTTTTATACATAATAATCAAAAATACATCCCCATCGTCAATGGATACAATTATTCGGGTAAATTCACCAACCAGAACAGACTGGGCCTGGTTCTAATACAACCACTATTTTAATCGCAGAATGCCTGTTTTGGACACTGTTTATGGTGGGAAAATAGCTCCAGAACCATCCTGGATCATTATTTTTACACAGAATAGTGAACATACATCCATCTACACATTCAACACTAATTATGGGTAGAAGCACTAACCAGAACCGACTGGGCCCGGTTCTAATACGACCACTATTTTAATCGCAAAATGCCTGTTTTGGACAATGTTTATGGTGGGAAACATTATTTTTATAGAAAATAGTGAAACTACATCTACCTACTCAATCAACACAAATTCTGGGTAAATACGCCAACCAGAACCGATTGGGCCTTGTTCTAATACAACCACTATTTTTATCGCAAAGTGTTTTGGACACTATTGACGGTGGGAAATATTCCCAAAACATCCCTGCATCTTTAAATTTACACATAATAGTGAAAATGCATCCATCCACACAATTGACACTAAATCTGGGTAAAAGCGGCAACCAGAACCGACTGGGCCCGGTTCTAATACGACCACTATTTTATTCGCAAAATGCCTGTTTTGGACAATGTTTATGGTGGGAAACATTATTTTTAAAGAAAATAGTGAAACTACATCCACCTACTCAACCAACACAAATTCTGGGTAAATACACCAACCAGAACCGATTGGGCCTTGTTCTAATACAACCACTTATTTTATCGCAAAATGTTTTGGACACTATTGACGGTGGGAAATATTCCCAAAACATCCCTGCGTCTTTAATTTTACACATAATAGTGAAAATGCATCCATCCACACAATTGACACTAAATCTGGGTAAAAGCGGCAACCAGAACCGACTGGGCCCGGTTCTAATACGACCACTATTTTAATCGCAAAATGCCTGTTTTGGACACTTTTTGTGGTGGGAAATAGCTCCAGAACCATCCTGGATCTTTATTGTTATACAAAATAGTGAAAATACATCCACTCACACAATACACACAAATTCTGGGTAAAAGCACAAACCAAAACCGACTGGGCCTGTTTCTAAACCACCACTTGTGAATAAAGTGACCAAATGAAAGTAATTCATTCGGGCATAACAGAACTTCTGAACATCGCTAGATGATTATTTCTATACAAAATAGTCAAGTATACATCCCCATCATAATTGGACACAAGTTCCGTATACAAACACCCACCAGAACCGACTGGACCCTGTTATTATGCAACCACTATTTTGTATCGCAAAATGCATGTTTTGGACACTATTTATGGTGGGAAATAGACCCAGAACTGTCCTGGATCTTTATTTTTAGACAGAATAGTGAAAATACATCTACCCACACAATGGATAAAGCACCAACCAGAACCGACTGGGCCTGGTTCTTAAAAACCACCACTTGTAAATAAAGTGCCCAAATTGAGGTCATTGATTCGGGCATAACAGAACTACTGAACATCCCTAGATGATTATTTTTATACAGAATAATCAAAAATACATCCTTATCAACATTCGACACAATTTCTGGGTAAAAACACCAACCAGAACCGCCTGGGCCTGGTTCTAATACAACCACTATTTTAATCGCAAAATGCCTGCTTTGGACACTGTTTATGGTGGGAAATAGCTCCAGAATCACCTGGAATGATGCCAATGAATGACTTACTTGAATTGGACGATTTTACACTATATACACAGGAACTATGTGTCTCTGACAGTGTGTTTGGCAGCAGGGGAACGTTTCAGTTTTTATTGCCTTAATGTGCTTTTCATGGCCTGATAATCACGCTTTGGCCAAGTATGATAGTTTTCATTGTAACTTAATTTCTATCACTTTGAACGATGCCAAATAAAAAACTTACTTGACTTGGACGATTTTTCACTACATACACAGTAACTCTGTCTCTGACAGTTTGTTTGGCAGCAGGGGAACTTTTCAGTTTTTATTGCCTTAATGTACTTTTCATGCCCTGAAAATCACGTTTTGGCCAAGTAGGATTGTTTTCATTATAACTTAATTTCTAGCTTGAGAATGATCCAAATGGATAACTTACTTGAATTGGACGATTTTTCAATTTATACACAGTAACTATGTGTCTCTGACAGTTTGTTTGGCAGCAGGGGAACATGTGAGAATAGACAAAGTATCTTTGCAAATGCTTGTTCATATTGTATAAGTTTTTGTGAGTATAACAGCATCATAGTCATCCTTATGGCTGACATGTCAGCATAAACACCCAACTGTCTGACTGAATAAACAATCTTAGTCTTGTGATTGGGGTGACATGTCAGCACAAATACTCAACTGTCCGACACTGATCAATTACTTTTTGCCCTGCAAATGACTGAAATGTATCTGTCAAAAGTCCTAGTGACAACTGTCAGTTTTTCCTGCATTTGAGACACACACACTGGTCATTCGACTAGAGTTGCAGGAACATCATGTTGAACAGGACCCTACTGTAGGAACTCTCACTGTCCACTTTGCAGTCTGGTAATAAACCAATTGGTCCGGGACCAATGAAAGTAGAACAATAATTAGCAAGGGCTTTATAGTCTTGGTCTGTTAATAGAGTCAGGGACTTAACTAAGACAAAGTCAGGGACTTTTGGTCTTTGTGTGTTCAGAGATATTGGGTTAATCACAAAGTAGAGATCACTTTCGGGTAATTTAGAAAATAATTGTTGTTTAAACTATTAAGTAGGTGATTAATATGGGTCAGAAAGCAACAAAAGGAATCGGTTTATTGTCAGAATGCAAAATGAAAATCGGAGAGTTACCGGGACGAGATATCATGGTCCAGCTTGGGCTGAGCCTAGTGGCCACCCAAAATGGCCTCCGACCCAGGGAATTACAGACCAAAAATATCTTCCACACCACCACATCTAACAGCTTCTACTCTCTCGACATTGTCGGGAATGATTCTGCCAAGGTAGCTGAAAGTCTAAGAGAACAGTCTGAAGATATCTGCCCAGCAGCACCAGGGCAGGAACAACAAACATGGCCATTACATGTCACCCTAAAGTTCATGGGAGACCGGACGACAAGTGGTTAAACCAATTCTCACAGTTGCCCACTCAACGAATCATAATTAACCACGTATATGCAACTGACCTAATGGACAACCCATTGCCCCCCGGACACATTGCCTATGGGGATGGATCATCATCAAAAACCCTGGATGGAGAAAAACACAACGTATATGCCGTGGTGACTCAAAAAGACAACCTCAAGACAGGACGACTCCCCGGCGGCGTCAGTGGCACTGACAGAGGCATGTAGACTATTCCTAGAACAAGACGTGACGGTGGAAAGACACAGCCCAATCCCTGCTGAATTCCTAAGAGAAATGCAAAATCATTCCCCAGAAAAAGAGAAACTGCAATGGGAAACAGAAGGAGCCACTCAACACAAGAACGGACTCTATGCAGTAGAAAACAAGCCATGCGTGACACAATCATTGTTTGAAGTAATTGCCAAATTGAGCCATGGGAGGAGCCATGTCTCAACAGGAGGGATGATCAGTACAGTACAACAAACAATGCATGTTCCCAGAGGTCTCCAAACTTCAATTTTTTTGGCAGAAACTGTCTGAACTGCTGTAGACACAACTCTCAAGGCAATGAACGACCCAAGCATGGAACAAGGCAAACAGGAACATATCCCTTCGAGCTTCTGAACATGGATTTCATCAAACTGAACCAAAGTGCTGGACTCGTCGAACAAACCATTAGAACAGTAAAACTCAGACTCAGAAAAACCATGGAAGATACAGGAAAACGATGGCAAGAATGCCTGAGCCTGGTAGAAACGTATATGAGAATCATTCCAACAGCACAGGGATGCACACCATTTGAGGCAGTGAAAGACAGACCCTTCCACTGAACAATGTGGGAAAAAGATCTGGTGGTAGAAGAGAAAAGAGAAACAGAATCCCTCACTAAGTGGTTATGCAAAATGTTCCAAGAAAGAACTGTGATGAATGCAAAATAATCTGCCGACATCTTCTCTGTCTCCCACAGAGGGGGTCCTGTCCCCAGGAGACCTGGTACTCGTCAAGGTGATAAAAAGAAAGTGCTGGTCTTCTCCACGTTGGGACAGACCTCACCGTGTGATTTTGGCCATCATCATCACCGCTCTGTGTTCAACCACATGGGGGGAACGTACCAGAACCTTGGTACACTCCCACTGGAGGAGAATGCCCCACTAGCTTGTTCAGGAAACGATCAGGGGCCCCCAGATCTGCATCCCATCAACCAAGACACCAATCGTCGTTCAAGTCCCTTTGCTCAGCCTACAGCTTACTCACTTGGGATTACACAGGACTGACTCCAGTTATTTTTATTGGTACCGACAAGCTCCCAGAGTCTGAGTGGTCTGGCCAGACACCTTGGACCAGGTCCTCCTCCATACAGGCTACAAAACCATCACATGGCCCCTTTCCAAAGAAGCTACCACCATGACCGCTAACTTCACCAAGTTAGCCACCACCATCAAAGATGGTAAACATATGCTAGACCTTACGACCAATATCCAACAAAAAGGCTGCATCAACCTATGCCTCCGACCGGACCGACCAGGAAAAGGCCCCCTCTTTACTATCACCATCCGCACTACTAGTCCAGCCATGGTCCCCAAAGTGATTGGTGTGAACCCCTTCGTACAACCATCCGCCACACGCCTACTCAAAATCCGTCCGGCAGGAACACCTAAGCCTGAGTAGATACACCTTATTCTCGCCCATGTCCAAACACAGGAAGAAAACGACTACAACCTGATGATGAGGAACAGTTGGTACAGATACACCGCACTCACAGCCCGCGCCACAACCAATGAGTTGTTATGTCTGTTCCCTCATGCCTACTGCCGTAGACCAACCACAGCTATGGTCCAACCGACAGAACGAAGAACTCGCCAACCTCACCTACAACTGTATCCTGGGTAATCTGAGAGAATCCTTCCAGCAAAGCTCGACCGCCTACATACCATGGTCGCAGTACCATTAGCAGCTACAGTCAATACCGCAACGTATGTCCAGTGCAACAACCGAACAGACTGTTATCCATCCTGTTTCAACTTCAGCGGACCGGATCCGAAGACCCCTTTGGACCAAGTTCACGTCACCAGGTGCGCCGAGATCAGACACATTCCTTCCCAATCATGGACAGTACTGGACCAAATATGGTGGCTCTGCGAATGGCAAGTGTATATGATCATCCCCACCAATACAACTGGGCTCTGTGTCCCTACATCTGCATCCGACCACACGTACGTTCTAACAGCAGACTCGATTCCAACTGTCGACGCTGAAGAATCTGACATATTTTACTCATTCTTTTTAGTATGGCTGTTTCATTTTGATATCACATTTTACTCATTCTTTTTGTGGCGGTCTTGTTTTAGTATCGCCACTGAAGGGTTCAGTTCTTGTTCCCAACTCAATTACAATATGAACAGAAGGATGGGTCCGAGACTCCTCGACTACAATGTTAACAAAAGGCTCTTCCTGAGATTCTTATTTCAAGGTGGGATTCACACTGATAAGAGACCAGATGGAGGACTTCAAAGGGCAGAGGAACAAAGAGCAGGGCAGAGGGTCGGGACTTTATAGGACCAGCGGAGACAGAGGTCTGGATGATGTGGATTCAAGGCTGGAAGATGTGGAGCCCAGAGAAACCCCCCTTCACAGCAGCCCTGGACCAGCCCACATCTCATTATTAATCAGCGAATGAATATGCATTTTTGTTGGACTATAACTGGGCAAACGCGGGTTTGGACAATGTCTTTTCCATCCTCCGCTTTAGGACATCAACACTCAGCGGGCTTATTCTATGGGAGGGAGACCCGGAGCTCTGTATGAATCAATATGAATGGAATAAACCATCTGTGGATGAACTCGCACAACCCTGGTTTGTCTCCTCCGATGCTGAACACGCTCCATTGTTAGACTGGAGACTACAGAGTTAAGGAATTGGAGTCAGGTGAAATAGCTTAGTCTAACAGTTTTGGTGACCCTGACGTGATTCGGTTGCGTAGACAGTTTAGGGGTTAAGGCCGATAACTCCGTCCGTGAACCAGGGAGGAAACTGCGTAGACATATGGGTTAAGGCCAGCCGCGGACTCTAAAACACGTCGGCGAACGTGGAGTCGCGGTTATCGAAGCACGTCAGCGAACGTGAGAATAAGGAAAAGTTAAACACGTCAGCGAACGTGAGAAAAAGGAAAAGTTAACCACGTCAGCGAACGTGAGGGCACGCCGTCGAGCGTGAGACCTTTCTCTTGGGACTTCTCCAACAGGTGCCTGATCAACTGAAAGGTAAGCAGAATACCTATTACTGAAACGTTAAAATTCTGCTATTGGATTTTTTTTTTAAATTATGGAGAAGATGCCAGAGAAAGGGGGTTTGGGAATAGGAGATTTCGAAAAGGTTGTAATATACCTAGAGTCGGAATTGATGACGATCCCAGGACGGTCGTTTTGAAATAGAGAAAACGTCGTATGAAACAAAGGAACAAGAGATTCCGGAAAGAGTTGTATGCAGGAGTTATTTTAAAGTCTTCAGCAGGGAAACAACTGGGTCCACAGATGTTTGATTCCTAGAATTGATTCTAAAAAAAAATAAAAAATAAAAAATAAAAAAAAAAAAAATAAAAAAAAAAAAAAGTAACAATAGTAATATTTCTAATTCCTAGAATTGAACATGCTAACATTCTAAATTTATCCGGAGACTTGATCTAGATCGAATTGGTGAAAATGGAAGGATGTGAGAGTGCGGGAGAATGTGGAGAATGGAATGAATTGACAATTTTGTAAATGGTGAAAATGGAAGGATGTGAGAGTGCGGGAGAATGTGGAGAATGGAATGAATTGACAATTTTGTATGCAGATGTGGAAGCACAGGTTCTGAGTGGTGTTCAAGTTAAAAAACAACCAAAAATAAGACGCGAGTTGGTGAAACAATTTTGTACTTTAAAAGGAAATGTACATTTTGTAGGTCAAAAGCATGAATGGAATATGAATAACTTGTCCATTGCTTTGCAGAAAGTAGAGCGTGAAGTCACAGCTAAGGAGGTGAAGGCGGGGGCCGATAAAGCACCCCACAGTGGGGCCATAGAGAGAGAGCCCCCACCAGCCCAAGGCCCCCACCCCCTGCACAAACAGCGAGGGGTGGGGGACTGAGAGAGACAGGTAGAGAGAGAAAGTTAACAGAGAGAAAGATAGAGACAGAGAGATGTAGAGAGAGAGAGACAGATAGTTGATAATGTTATGATATATTAGTCACAAATTATGGGTCCTTTATTAAACACTGAAATTTATATAAGGAAATTCTTAGTGAAAGGTTATTTTTCCTCAATTCTAATAATGGTAATAGTGAGCCCAGAAAATGGCTCTTATTTTAAATATAACCGCCTTCTTGGAGCGGATAGGAATTCAATAGGGATTCCGCTAGTGCAATTTAGCTATCCTCATAGCTAATTTAGCAATATGAGAGTGATTTGTGATTCAGATTTAAGTATTAAGAATCATCCAAATTATTAAATGAAGACAAAGCAGAAATGGCATTGATCCAAATTATTAATGATATCAAACGAGAAGTTTACAATGCAGAAATGGCATTGATCCAAATTATTAGGTAAAGTTTAGATAAAAGTTGAGATAAAATAATTAATTTAGGATAAGCATGATTTCTATAGGATGGAATAAGATGAATCATGTTTAGTGCACGAAATATAATTCATTGTTTTTCCATCACTAGATGAAATATGCTTTAGTGTGAGTCATATTAATGACTATTAACCTAGTTCTTTTGAGATCGATTAGTGCTGATAGGACAGCAAAAGGTGGTTAGCTGCCAATAAGCCCTTTTCAGGGATGGCGCTCTCCACTAGTGATAAAAAAAATTGCAGACCACTGATGTCTGATTATGAATGAGTGTGAGCGTGAATGGTTGTTTGTGTTTTTGTGTTTTTGATTGGCCAACCACCAAGATATAATTGATCCCTTAGATATCAAGGTGGAAAAGGATTTAGCAAATTGGAATCAATTTCTGAAACTGCCAATAAGCCCTTTTCAGGGATGGCAGCGAAGGATTGGGAATTTGAAATCAATTTCTGAAATCGCCAATAAGCCTTTTTGGATGGCGATGAAAAATCAAGGAAAATTGTTTAGTCCAAAGAAATTTTTTGATGATAATGAATTGGATTGGAGGAACAAATCTGCAATGCGAAATTTTGAAGCACTGAGAAAAACAAAAACAGTGCATCATATGAAATTCCAAAGTACCATTGATTTATAGGGATAATGGCATCCAAATTGTGTTAACGGATTAATTGACTGTATTGACAAAATGTTTCATATTCGTTACCATACCAAACACCATTATTCACTACACGATTGGAGCTGAATGATGAGTCTAATCTGGCTATCTGTATAAAAGAAAAACTTTAAAGAAACGCACTAATTTTGAGTTAGCAGAAGAAGACTGTTTTTCAACAGGAAACATGGAGAAGACGCACGAGCAACCCAAAATGAGAACGTCCGCACAACTGTTGCTGACCAAACAGCAGACATGAAAATAGCGGAGGATGCAGATCCATCTTTGCACTGTAAGGAGGTTATCTCAGTTGAAACGTTTGAGGAGACAGGTAAGATAAGCTTATTGACGCGATCAGACGTAATGGAAAGCATCCAATATTGATTGGAAAGATTATTGCTCGAGGAGCAATGCCATAAACCATAAGGAACTTTTATATTGTTTTGATTGTCTCCACAAAAAGTGAAAGCGTTTCAATTGAGAACAAACCTTCTTACAGATTTTTAAAAGTAAACAATTAGAGAGAAAAAGAGATTACAATGGATAGATATGTAACTAAATTTTAATTTTATGCCAGGCTATTGGAAAATGTTGATCAAGAAAGTTTTAAAGGAGATGATTGGCAAACTCCAAAGACAATGGAATGTTACATTTGGAAAAGACTACTAGTTTGGGATATTTTGAATTTCAAATAATTGAGTTTAATATGCAACGCAATACACATTGTTAATTGAATTGGGACTTGATTAGTATGCGATTTATAAGTAATGAATTTGTCCCTAAAGGACAATTATGCTAGAAAATATTAACCCTGATAAACAAGGGGTGGTTACAGTTTAGTGGGTTCAATTCTTTTCAGAATTATAAATGTTTACATTTGTTTCTGGATATTAACTGATGTGAATGTAACTGTTGCAGAGACCGGGAAAGCTGTTTTCCTGAGGAGAAAGCAGCCTGGTTCGCTTTTTGTATTTTCCTATTTTTAGCATGATTAGTTAATTGGTGTAATTGCAGGAAAGGAAAAAATCAAATATAGTTTTTGATCTTAACAAGGAAGCAGCGATCACAATAGAATAACAGCTAGTATATCCACTTTTGACTGATAAAGAATTCAGATTTTCACAAACAAAGTGATGGAATAAGTAAGATTTTTGTTCATTTGAGAATTAAGCCCAACCAAGTGGCCGTATGCAGGTGTTGAGCATGCGCTAAAGACGACAGCAGCTAAAGCAGCAGCGAAAACACTTACTGCACAGTATTCACAACAACAAAAACTGAGTCAAAAAGTATTAATTGATATGCAAAACATTGCATCACATAAGGTAGAAATGCATCTATACAGAAAGAATACAGAACAGTCTGCAGAAGACCTGTACACAGCTAAAGGCCGAGCGTGCCTCCAAAATTGAGCCATGGATTGAACCATGTCTCAACAGGGGGGATGATGGACATGGTACAGTGTGTTCCATGTCCCAGAGGTTGATGATGGACATGGTACAGTGTGTTCCATGTCCCAGAGGTTGATGATGGACATGGTACAGTGTGTTCCATGTCCCAAAGGTCTAAATACCTGCTTTTAATTGTTTTGTAGTATCTGTTTGATTTGTTGCAGTCATGGTGTGCAGGGTAACCTCAGGCCCAAACGAGGACAACGTCCAAAAGAGTATGGGACTGGTAGAGCAAACAGACGTTCATGGAAGACCATTTCAACATCCTTTATGGAAGGTGAAACATGACAAAAGGCTAAGGGCAAGGCAGACCTAATCACAGAATGGATGGTAACATGTTTGGAGAAACTTGTCCAAAGAACGGGCAAGCTGCCGTGATCCCCTTTTGTCTACTTTGCAGGAGGTGGTGAAGCCAGGTGACTGGATGCTGATCCCAGTCATAAAAAGGAAGTCCTGGTTCTCTCCACGATGGGAAGACCTATTCGTGGCCCAACTCACCAACCTCCACTGCTGCAAAGATTGTTGAAATGTCAAAGTGGATTCACCAATGCCAGGTCAAGGTAGTTCGAGACACAGGTGACTCTGAGTAGACTGGAAGTTGGACGGTATCAAAACCCTTGTCTGTAAAAACTCATCAGTCTACTCACCTGCCACGAGCACGCCTCACTTAACCTTGAGCTTCCATAGACTTTGCACCTCTACACATTGGCCACAGTGAAAGCTGTTGCCACTCACATCACAGTGACTGCACTGTCAGTGACTGCCTGGGCGTGTCTGAACGCCCCACCCACAGAGACTCGAGTTGGAATACAAGATGGTGACATACTCCTATCACAGAGGAGAGTAAATTGGTATGAAAAGGACAAACTGGAGAACTACTATGAAGAAGATGTGTGGTATCCTGACATCCTGAATTCACTGGGTCTAGACGTCACACTTAAATCTGCAGTTAGGCAGATGAGATGCATTCTAGTTACTCGATTGATCGGGTAAAAACATCGAGGTCTTGCATCGCCAAAAGAGAGCACCACACACCTGGATGGGTAACTCCGATCCCACCTATATTGACGCCATAGGCGTCCCCCGTGGCGTTCCTAATGAGTATAAACTTGCTAATCAGGTTTCAGCGGGATTCAAAAGTATTCTAATTTGGGTAACTCACAACAAAAATGTTGATCGCATCAATTATATTCATTACAATGTCCAGCGACTTGGCAATTACACGGTTGAGTCGTTAGAGGCGGTACGTGACCAGCTAGCGGCAACATCCCTCATGGCCTTCCAAGATCGTATAGCATTAGACATGTTATTGGCTGAGAAGGGTGGTGTGTGTGCTATCTTTGGTGATGCCTGTTGTACTTTCATTCCTAATAACACTGCTCCAAATGGACGTCTCACCAAAGCTTTAGAAGGCCTCCGAACCCTGACTAATAAGATGGCCGATCAGTCAGGTGTGGACACCTCAATCTGGGACCAATGGATGGATTATTTTGGTGCCTGGAAAGGTTTGATAGGCAACATCCTCATATCTGCTGGAGTGCTCATTACTCTGCTTATTCTCTGTAGCTGTTGTATCTTCCCCTTAGCTCGTACTCTAGTCACTCGACTGATCGATAAAGCAGTGGGACCAGGCCCTAGAGGTCAGTATGTTCAGTTGCGCCAAACTGACCCCTCTGGACCCCCCGCTGGGCACATGTTCATGGATATACTAATGTAGTGCTTCTTTGTTTTTATACTAATATAGTTTTACATTTCATTTGACACTAACCTGTGTGGTGTTGTTGATGTGGTCTCTTTTAGGAGACCAAGAGAGGGAATGAAGAATCTGACATATTTTACTCATTCTTTTTAGTATGGCTGTTTCATTTTGATATCACATTTTACTCATTCTTTTTGTGGCAGTCTTGTTTTAGTATCGCCACTGAAGGGTTCAGTTCTTGCTCCCAACTCAATTACAATATGAACAGAAGGATGGGTCCGAGACTCCTCGACTACAATGTTAACAAAAGGCTCTTCCTGAGATTCTTATTTCAAGGTGGGATTCACACTGATAAGAGACCAGATGGAGGACTTCAAAGGGCAGAGGAACAAAGAGCAGGGCAGAGGGTCGGGACTTTATAGGACCAGCGGAGACAGAGGTCTGGATGATGTGGATTCAAGGCTGGAAGATGTGGAGCCCAGAGAAACCCCCCTTCACAGCAGCCCTGGACCAGCCCACATCTCATTATTAATCAGCGAATGAATATGCATTTTTGTTGGACTATAACTGGGCAAACGCGGGTTTGGACAATGTCTTTTCCATCCTCCGCTTTAGGACATCAACACTCAGCGGGCTTATTCTATGGGAGGGAGACCCGGAGCTCTGTATGAATCAATATGAATGGAATAAACCATCTGTGGATGAACTCGCACAACCCTGGTTTGTCTCCTCCGATGCTGAACACGCTCCATTGTTAGACTGGAGACTACAGAGTTAAGGAATTGGAGTCAGGTGAAATAGCTTAGTCTAACAACGCCAACCCACATCTACCCACCAGGCGTCAACGACGGAGCTTTGATTTCTTCCCCCATGATTCAGTTTGGGGCTCGGATGTCCCCCTCTAATACAAACAATGGTCAGTCTCCTCCAAAATCATGATGGCGGTGTTCCCCAGGGTAGGAACAGCGAAGAACACCCTACGTCTGGAAACCATTGACTACAGATTCCAGGCCCGACACTAATCAATTACTTGTTTCCCTGCAAATGACTGAAACGTATCTGTCCAAAGTCTTAGGGACAACTGTCAGTTTTGCCTGTATTTAAGACACACTCACTGGTCATTCGACTAGAGTTGCAGTAACATCGCAGTGAACAGGACCCCACTGTAGGAACTCTCACTGTCCACTTTGCAGTCTGGTAATACTTATTTTCTATTTAAATTTATCTCACTCTTTCTTAGCCTGCTCCTGAGTTGTATTTTCAGACCTAACAAACATTTCAGTTTTTTTGCCCTAATGTGCGTTTCATGCACTGAAAATCACGTTTTGGCCAAGTATCATAGTTTTCACTATAACTTAACCTAACCCTAATCCTAACCCTAACCCTAACTTCCATCACTTAGAATGATATCAAATGAAAAATCTACTTTATTTGGACGATTATACACTATATACACAGTAACTATGTGTCACTGACAGTTTGTTTCGCAGCGGGGGAACATTTCAGTTTTTATTGCCTTAATGTTCAATTCATGCGCTGAAAATCACGTTTTGGCCAAGTATCATAGTTTTCACTATAACTTAATTTCTAGCACTTAGAATGATGCAAAATGAAAAACTTACTTGAATTGGACAATTATACACTATATACACAGTAACTATGTGCCTCTGACAGTTTGTTTCGCAGCAGGGGAACATTTCAGTTTTTATTGCCTTAACGTGCGTTTCATGCGCTGAAAATCACGTTTTGGCCAAGTATCATAGTTTTCACTATAACTTAATTTCTAGCACTTAGAATGATGCTAAATGCAATACTTACTTGAATTGGACTATTTTACACTATATACACAGTAACTATGTGTCTCTGACAGTTTGTTTCGCAGCAGGGGAACATTTCAGTTTTTATTGCCTTAACGTGCGTTTCATGCGCTGAAAATCATGTTTTGGCCCTGTATGATAGTTTTCACTATAACTTAATTTCTATCACTTAGAATGATGCTAAATGAATGTTAGGTTCATTAATAATTACCTTCGTCTGTAATTATCAATAACTGCAGGCAGACATCTTATTCAATTATTGACATTTAATTAAATAGAAATGGATAACAATGGGTAAAAGCCTCCGAAGGGGAGAGTCAGCAAGTGTCACCTTACAACTTCCGAACGTCTCCTCGAATAGACGTTTTCGTACGCCTCTTATTGCCATGAATCAAAACAATTTACAGAGTTGTTGATCATTCCATCACGTATGAGTAAAAACAACATCTGGGACTACAATAACAATCAAAGTATTTTACCAATAACAAAAACAGGAGACTAGACCTAACAACATTTAGATTAGAGTAATTATACAACTTCCTTGACCTAAGAATCATGTAATATAATCATAATCATATAATGGTTACATACAGAAAAACCCGAAGTGCACGGTTACATAACGATAACAGCATTCTTGTTATTGGCCGAATAGCCCTGGCCTCGTCACCAAGGGCCCACCAAATCTCAAGGACCCAGATTGGGTGGATTGTTCGTATAACCATCCTGGAACAGGCCGTCCAGGTTAAAGATGACTTGGCAATACTCGTGACCTCGCAACACTTTGAAAATAGAAAGAGAATGATTTAACAAAGAAATGAATTAATGCAAATATATTTATAATAGTAATACAGAATAAACCCAACATTCCCCCGTTTTTATAATATGTATGTTATTAATCATTTTTTAGTAATCACGAATGGAAATGTCGGGTGACTGGGATTTTTCCCGCCTACTCCTTACTCCCATGGCTGATCTGAAAGAGAAAGAACATAATTATATTCGTCCAATTGGTCCTCGGATTTACCGTACTCCTGGACCTCACTGTTTTCCCCAAACCGTCCCATAAGATACAACTCATGTACTTTAGAATTTGTAGGGGCAATTGCAGTAGTTATAAGTCGGCTTAGCAAGGAGCGCAAACAGGGGATACTACATCACCCACACAATGATAGGATAGCGGTAATTGTGCTTATAGTCACCACGAAGGATGTAGCCAAATCTTTAGATTTTCCAAAGGTCTTATCCCACCAATCTGACAATGCGGACGTATCTACTCCAGAGTGTTCTTACATATTGCGGTTCAGTGTTTGCAGGCCAGTAATGGCCCTGGTGAGAGATCCACTGGGTGACGTGTTGTTCGGTATGAAGGTGCAACATTGTTTTCCAAACATTGCACACACGCCCCCTGTTTCAAGGATCATATCCACCGCTATGCGATTCTGGAACGCCATCAGACTGGTAGCTGCCAGTTGTTCCTTCATGGCCACAAATCCCTGTTTAACATAATTTCCAAGTTTTGGACATTGTAATGTAAGTAATTTATTCTATCCACATTTTTGTTTGGGGTGATTAGAAGGAAGATGGACTCCCAACCTGCTGCGATCTGATTAGCCAGCTTATACTCATCTGGTACGCCCCGGGGGATGCCAATCGCATCAATGTATGTTGGATCTCCTTCCCTCCATGCCTCTCGACGATGTCGGGAGGGTCGACCCTTCACCTCCGAATTCTGAGCCGCCAATTGTATCTCCTCCACTGTGGATGGAAAAACAGACACCGGTAAGAGCAGTGAGACCAAAGCACCTAGTCCTGCCGCGTTTCGGCAGGAGTCGTATAATTTATCTACCACCCCGCCACCATAGGCCAGAACGTGGTATCAGGGGTGTAGTTTGTTTTAGAACGCCGGTACACCACGTCTCATTTATCGCCCCCAGCTTCAGACCATGCCCTGTAAGGTTTAAGCAGGTAAAATGATTAAACAGTGGAAAAATTGACTTCCTATTTACTGCGTAACAGGATAAACACTGTTTCAATATTCTTTTTTTCTTGCCAAGTAGGACACGTTTTTTCATTTGTAAAAACACTTTTCCCCAAAAGAATGGTGATTGAGGGAGTTGTTAGATCCCATCGTATTTTCCCTTGTCTGGTAGGTTATCCTAATCCTTTGTAAGATGGTTTAGTCTCAATTGAAACCATATGGAGATGTCAAACCCAATATAAAAGAGTTCCCTATAGTTTTATGGTATTGCTTGCTGAGCAATAATCTTTTCAATTAATATTGGTGTTTCCCGTATTTTATTAAGTCAGAAAGTTTATCTTACCCGTCCCCTCAATGTTTCAATTGAGACCACCCTTTTACCAAAGTAGCTCCACCTAGTGCTTGTCCTCTTTACACTCCATTAACAGCGCCCAATTATCCCCCGTTTGGGAAATCCCTGTTTCAGAAGTAAATTTCACAGGTTAATATGTCAGTCCGAGCTTTCCAATCTTGACCAATTTCTGCAACAAGGCTTTTCCCAATCTTCAATTTTTTGCTGTTAATGTACCACACATATTTCCCACCATAGATTGACCCCTTGTATGGCAACCGGGACGTCCCCGAGTCCAAATATATATTTTCAATTTGGAAATTTGATTTAGTAGGTAATGTTAATTAAATGTAAATGTGTATGTTTCTCGGTTTACCCTCCCGTAAGAAGGTGTATCCTCAATTGAAACGCCTCCGCCTTTTTCTCCAACTGGAGAAAACAACCCTACTGTGGAAAGGAATAGAATCACAATCATCATTAATCTCCTTGCCTCAAAAGCAATAATTGTTTTCAACATGACTTTTTGTCTTTGTTTAGGCATTTTTCCTCTTGAAACGTTTCAATTTAGACAACCTTCTTACTGTGGGAAAGGTGCATCCGTGTCCCCTTTCAGTAACAAGGACCCTCCCACTTTGCGTTGCTCCGATGTTTCTTCTTTTATGCTGCGTATCAGCATCCAGTCTTCAAGAATCACCGTCGCTTCGTCCGTTTCCTGTTGAGAAGCAACATCTCCCTCTGATAGTCTAAATTTGGTGTGTGCGTTTTTTTCTCTGATAGATTCGCCTCATCATCCAATTGTCATTGTGTAGTGAATAATAACAATTTGTAAGGTCTACCAAACAGGACTTCATATAAGGTCCGCCAATTGTGGATGGTAGACAACTATTATTTTAACAAAATGGGAGCCATTATCACTATAAATAGTTTCTGGAATTCCATATCGTGGAATGATATCTATATGATCTAATAAAATAAAATCTATATGTATTTTTTGAGATGGATATGTGGGTATGCATATAGATTTAAACCATAAGCCTTGTATTGTCGTTGTAGCAAGGCCACCTCCCCCTTGTCGAGACATAGGACTTCCCTTGACTCAAGCCCAAATTATTTTCTTTATTGATCTTTTATTGATAGATTATGTCTCGGTGGTCTGCCAATCAAAAAACACAAAAAGACAAACTATCATTCACGCTCACACTCATAAAAAGAAGAATTTAGTGTGTTCAACCAGTCTAGCATCCATAATTTCATTTTGTGGGAGTAAACTGGAGTACCCGGAGAAAATCCACAAATTCTCGAGGACGCCATGAATACCCCACATTCCGGAAGGTCTGGATCCACCCCGCATTCATTAGTAGATCCTTTAATATACACACCCCCACTCTAGCATTTTAACCGTTTGTAAAAAATTACCTTCAAGTTTCACACAAAGTTATATCCTTTTTAATGCTATCAGTTTAGCTGTTTGTTCCCCGAATTGAGGTGGCAATAGTTTCACATCTAAGGTTTTTATTTTCACAGCCGCCATGACCTAATGGCCCCCTATCAGGTTTTTGGAAAATCCCAATTTCCTCTAATAGCATGCCAATCACCTTTTAATGCGGCCATCCAATTTTGTTTCCACTTTTTTTTTTCCAGGTGATAAAATAATCTCCCCCATTTGTAAAACAAATTCATCCACGCCTAATTTATACAACATGACGCCTATGGCCTTTATTACGTCGCCTTGACTCCAAATTCTATGAACCAAGATAACACGCCGAATTTGTAAGCGAATTTCGCCCATCCCATTTTGTTCATAGACAACCCATTTACCTAAAGCGTCACTTGTACCTAAAGCGTCACTTGTTTCAAAACATGAAAGGCCCCACTAGAATTTGTGCATCCAGCGCCAAATAGAGCCTATTTACACATTTTTTTTAAAGTATTTTGAACAATCAAAATATTCTGAAATAGTATTAATATTATTTTATCCTCCAAAAGCTAGTTTCCTTTAACTAAGAGCCCTTTGAAATCCACAATTGCTCAAAAATGACTATTTTGGTCTATTCCCAAATCCAAAGCTTTTTACCAAAATCAACCTTTTACTAGACAGATTTTCTATCCTCTTAATATACATTTCATTTTAAAACCCAAAAAATGAATGTGAAAGCATTCGCATAACCTTGCATTTCTTGCAGACCATGTATTGTTCTTATTCTGAAAAGTCCAAACAGAAAACGCCATAAGCCGTTAACTATGACCTCCACTCTTGCTGCGAAAACAGCATTGTTATCTTATGTTTACAAACCAGCTTTTTCCCTGTGCCCAAATATAACGCTTTTTAGAGAAGACAACCATTAAACAGTCAAATTAACCCCTCTTCCGATATTCAACTACATCACAATATTTTTCCAAGACCCCATATATCCAGAATATGTATGCTGCAAGCACAACAATATGGCAAAAACCCATTTTCTGCCCTCAAGTTTGCTTCAGCACCCCCAAGGCCAATTATTATTATTATAATGTCTTCACAAAAGGGATCACAAAATTTTAGTCGTTTACACGGTCCGAACGCTCCCGAAAGCCCAACACAGTTAAATCGTCTGCCCCGCGGCCCACGTTTCACTCCCATCTAATCAGCAGCCGCTGCACCAGAACGCTTCTCCCGCAGTCGACACATTATTTGGCAAGTCTAGAGCATAATAAAAACACAGGTGACATTCCCTGCTAAACATTTAAATGATCATTTTGTATATATTCTTTTGTCTTTTTAAACACCATCTTCCCGCTAGCGGACGGGATCAAAAACCAAGCTGCAATAAGCCATCACATTGCTGTAAATTGACAGTACATATAGGTTATATTAACAAAGCACCACCAGCACTTGGAAATAACCATTCTAATTGTTGTTATACAAGCCCCAGCATCACAAAAAAACCCAATTTATTGTAATCACAAAACGTCATACCCGGATTAACCAAATCAAATACCAGTGTCCCCATTAATTTTCTAGCTCCCTTTATTTTTGTTAAACTTCCTCCGCGCCCGTCACCTATCTCGGTAAATATTTTCCCCGTCAGCCGAGGAGGCCCCGCTATTTTTCCTTACCAAACAGTACTTTCCCGCCGCCACAGTCTTAAATAGATCCCCGTTATCCGAGGGAGCCCCCACTATTTTCCAAAATAGTATTTTTAACTTCTCCCCGGCCTTATTTCGCCATTAGTGTCTGTGGAACAAGCTGTTACACTTTTATCCACGCACATATTATTTATATATGTATATTACCTCTATGCATTAGTGCATATATTATCCTGCATTTTATGCATTTTAAGCTGGCCAGCAAACCCATATTTATTTATCCATAAATATAGCTGTGTAATATTTTTAAAGCGCTTTGTCTTTCCAATTTTTTCCAATCCTTACAAGTTAGACGTATTTTTTTGGATCGTCATCCAAACCCGCCTTACAACACGTGTTTCCCATATTTTACTTTTTTGTAGTGAGTTCGTGTGCCTCACACAGTTAACTTTATTATATTTATTATTATTATTATTATTACCTCTTCGACTGTATTTCCTAGGCTTGTCTTAATTTTACTGCAGAAACCACACAAACACCATACAACATTTACAACATATTCGTGCCTACCCTTGAGACAAAGGACACTTTCCAGCCCCAACATTGTACCTCCAGTACAATATATTCGTGCCTACCCCTGAGACACAGGACACTTTGCAGCAAAAAGCCCCACCGTACCTGCCATTGACTAGTATAAACACAGGGTTTTGTCGCCGTCACCCAGGACACGAAACCAGCCCACAATGGACCTCACATACAATGTCCCTTTAACGCATTTGGAAACACCGTCACAACATGCAGACACTAATGTGGACTTACCCGAGATCCATCAGATGTCTCCCTCCAGCAGGAAAAGTCTTCAACCGCCGAGAATCCAGGCGCCCCCGTCGAAAACTCCGGCCCACCAAGGGTTTTGAAGATGCCGTGCGCACGGTCACTTACCAGATGTCGAACAGCAGCGCCTGGGTTCTCGCTCCGGTATATTGACCTCCATGGCTCAGAAGGACCAAAATGTTAGGTTCATTAATAATTATCTTCGTCCGTAATTATCAATAACTGCAGGCAGACATCTTATTCAATTATTGACATTTAATTAAATAGAAATGGATAACAATGGGTAAAAGCCTCCGAAGGGGAGAGTCAGCAAGTGTCACCTTACAACTTCCGAACGTCTCCTCGAATAGACGTTTTCGTACGCCTCTTATTGCCATGAATCAAAACAATTTACAGAGTTGTTGATCATTCCATCACGTATGAGTAAAAACAACATCTGGGACTACAATAACAATCAAAGTATTTTACCAATAACAAAAACAGGAGACTAGACCTAACAACATTTAGATTAGAGTAATTATACAACTTCCTTGACCTAAGAATCATATAATATAATCATAATCATATAATTGTTACATACAGAAAAACCCGAAGTGCACGGTTACATAACGATAACAGCATTCTTGTTATTGGCCGAATAGCCCTGGCCTCGTCACCAAGGGCCCACCAAATCTCAAGGACCCAGATTGGGTGGATTGTTTGTATAACCATCCTGGAACAGGCCGACCAGGTTAAAGATGACTTGGCAATACTCGTGACCTCGCAACACTTTGAAAATAGAAAGAGAATGATTTAACAAAGAAATGAATTAATACAAATATATTTATAATAGTAATACAGAATAAACCCAACAATGAAAAACTTACTTCAATTGGACGATAATACACTATATACACAGTAACTATATGTCTGTGACAGTTTGTTTCGCAGCAGGGGAACATTTCAGTTTTTATTGCCTTAACGTGCGTTTCATGCGCTGAAAATCACGTTTTGGCCAAGTATCATAATTTTCACTGTAACTTAATTTCTATCACTTAGAATGATGCCAAATGAAAAACTTACTTGAATTGGACAATTATACACTATATACACAGTAACTATGTGTCTGACAGTTTGTTTCGCAGCAGGGGAACATTTCAGTTTTTATTGCCTTAACGTGCGTTTCATGCGCTGAAAATCACGTTTTGGCCAAGTATCATAGTTTTCACTATAACTTAATTTCTATCACTTAGAATGATGCTAAATGCAAAACTTACTTGAATTGGACGATTTTACACTATATACACAGTAACTATGTGTCTCTGACAGTTTGTTTGGCAGCAGGAGAACATTTCAGTTTTTATTGCCTGAATGTGCTTTTCATGCGCTGAAAATCATGTTTTGGCCAGGTATCATAGTTTTCATTATAACTTAATATCTAGCCATTAGAATGATGCCAAATGAAAAACTTATTAAATTATAAAATTTGATGATATTACACTATGTATAGAGAGACATTTGTGTCTCTGACAGTTTTACACAGTTTTACAAGTTATGACTCCAGACTCTTAATTTACAATTCTGCCTTTATGGATACATTGCATCACCAACCCCTGAGTGGATCACTTACCTCTCACTGTCTTTCACTTACCTTCATTCAGCATGTAGGTGTCAGATCACCTTGTACCTAATGTCTATTCATATTACCTCACCCGAAGTTATTACACAGAAGGGATTGTGTTGTGTTACCCCAAGTTCAGAGTCCCAACGGATGTGGGAAACTTACAGCGTCTGTCTGCCAGAGAGCAGCAGCTGGAACCGATTGTGAGCAGGGTGGCATGGGTCCCTGATCATGTCCCTGGCTCTGCTGAGGTAACGAGGGCTGGCAATGTCTTCCAGTGAGGACAGAGTAGCCGACGATCTTCTGCGTAGTGGTGATACCTTTCTAAATAGCCTTTTTGTCTGCTGCCGTTCTTTCCGCGTACCACCAAATGTGCTTTTTATGAGCTGATAAGCACATTTTGGTCGAATATGAAAGTTTCCAAGTGTGCACTTGACCCTGGATGACCTGGAGAGTGACAGTTACTCCTGAAGTTGAACCTTTTTTCATCGCACAATTCAAGGAAACAATTGCAAACCCTGTTAGCCAGCCTTTCTTACATTTCGCGAGGCGAACAAACAATTGCAAGGCCAACTAGTTAGTCTTTCTTACATTCCACGATCTTTTAATTCAATTGTAAAACCAGTTTGGCTAGTCTACCTTGCATTCTACGATCTTATCAAACAAAGGTAAAACCAGTATGACCACATGGTGCGACAAGAATAAACAATTATTAAGCCAGTTAGCCAGTCCATCCCACAATTCCCTCCTTTTGTGTCTGTGAAAATATCGAAATATTGAAATGGCTGTTTCCATGAGCCAGAGAAGAACCAGTCAAGCCATCCTCGTTGTGGGACCGAATCTCCGGTCACAGCTCTCTGCATGTTCCTAATAGCCTGCAGGGCATCATGGACCGAGCAGGACATGCCGGCAGGGATGAAGGGGCAGCACGAGTCTCCCACCATGGCACACACACAGCCCCGCTGGGTGGCCACTCCGTCAAGAGCAGGGCAGCCCTGGAAAATCACCTGGGCCATGGCGGCTACCCAGCCTGACTGATGCGCCGACACAGGCCCGGAACCTGCCTTCAATGGTCTTCAAATGCAGGGCGTTCCTTGCCGCTCCCACTCAAGGGAACTGAGCCATTACGATTTTGGATGAGACTGACCAGTATTTGTGTTTGAGGGACACATCCGAGCCACACACTGGATCATGGTCGTGAGCTCCGTCAATAATGTGCCCAAATGGAGGTCATTGATTCGGGAATAACAGAACTTCTGAAGATCCCTAGATGATTATTTTTATACATAATAATCAAAAATACATCCCCATCGTCAATGGATACAATTTTTCGGGTAAATTCACTAACCAGAACAGACTGGGCCTGGTTCTAATACAACCACTATTTTAATCGCAGAATGCCTGTTTTGGACACTGTTTATGGTGGGAAAATAGCTCCAGAACCATCCTGGATCATTATTTTTACACAGAATAGTGAAAATACATCCATCTACACATTCAACACTAATTATGGGTAGAAGCACCAACCAGAACCGACTGGGCCTGGTTCTAATACGACCTCTTTTTTAATCGCAAAATGCCTGTTTTGGACAATGTTTATGGTGGTAAACATTATTTTTATAGAAAATAGTGAAACTACATCCACCCACTCAATCAACACAAATTCTGGGTAAATACACCAACCAGAACCGATTGGGCCTTGTTCTAATACAACCACTATTTTTATCGCAAAATGTTTTGGACACTATTGACGGTGTGAAATATTCCCAGAACATCCCTGCATCTTTAATTTTACACATAATAGTGAAAATGCATCCATCCACACAATTGACACTAAATCTGGGTAAAAGCGGCAACCAGAACCGACTGGGCCCGGTTCTAATTCAACCACCGTGCAAAATAAAGATCCATTGGAGGTTTTTGATTCTTGTGTAAAAAAAGCCCCAAAACATCCCTACATGATTATTTTTAAACAGAATAGTAAAATATACATCCCATCCTCTTTGGACACAAGTTTCGGATATAAACAGCAACCAGAACCGAGACTACCCAGTTATAATGCAACTATCCATCGTTCCTGCCTGCCTAAAATCTGCCACCATCATTCCTGTCCCCAAAAAGGCCAACCATCTGCAGCTTGAACGATTACAGGCCTGTTGCTCTCACGCCTGTGATCATGAAGTGCTTTGAAAAGTTGGTGGCCCGACACATCAGAAGGACAATCCCCCCCTCAGTTGACCCTCACCAGTTTGCTTATAGAGAAAACAGGTCCACTGAGGATGCTATCGCTGTGGCTCTTCACACAGCACTGAGCCACCTGGAGCACCGGGGGAACTATGTGACGATGCTTTTCATAGACTATAGCTCAGCCTTTAACACCATCAAGCTGGACATCCTGAAGGACAAACTCTACCACCTTGGACTATCCTCTTCAATCTGCTGCTGGGTAAAGAACTTCTTGACTGGTCGACCACAAACTGTCAGAATGGGTCCACACCTCTCTTCCGCCATTACACTGAACACTGGCTCACCACAAGGCTGTGTACTGAGTCCTGTCCTGTACTCCTTGTACACATACGACTGCACACCAGCCCACCAGTCAAACTCTATCATCAAATTCGCCGATGACACCACTGTGATCGGACTCATCTCAGGCGGGGATGAGTCAGCTTACAGAGACGAGGTCGACAAACTGTCTTCTTGGTGCTCGGCGAACAATCTTACACTAAATACCGCAAAGACTAAAGAAATAATCCTGGACTTTCGCAAGCGCAGCACAGACCTGGCCCCACTCCTCATTAACGGAGTATGTGTAGACAGGGTCCAATCCTTCAAATTTCTGGGAGTCCACGTCACGGATAGGCTCTCCTGGTCCACAAACACCACAGTGTTAGTAAAGAAGGCCCAGAAACGACTCCACTTTCTCAGGGTACTGAGAAGGGACAAATTGGACACCAAGCTTCTGAGAACCTACTACAGAGCCACTGTGGAGAGCATCCTGACTTACGGCATTACAGTGTGGTATACCGGAAGCACGGCAGCAGACAAAAAAGCCATACAGAGGGTGATAGACACTGCCCAGAAGATCGTCGGCTGCTCTCTGCCATCACTAGAAGACATTGCCAACCCCCGATACCTTAGAAGAGCCGGGTCCATTGTTGGAGACCCATGCCACCCTGGACACGGCCTGTTCCAGTTGCTTCCATCTGGCAGACGCTACAGGTCCTACAAAGCACGGACAAACAGGCTCAAGGACAGCTTTTTCCCAACAGCCATCAGGTCTCTGAACCTGCAGCAACACGTGACGTGACGACTACACATATCCCTACTATGAAATTAAGTCAAGTCGAAATGAAGTAACAGGAAGGTCGTTTGGCGCAGATCTGCCTTCCAAAGGCTGACTGAGGGAGGGTAAGTATAAAGACTGAGAGGTAAGTGATCCACCTTATTCTTGTTGGCATCGGTGAGGCATCTTGCAGTCGCCGCAAAATGGCGCTCAAGGCGGAGAGCTAACAAGTATGAATATGTCATAAATAAATGTCATAAATGTGTCTGGCCTGGAAAGACGAACTTGTGGTGAAGCACTATACAATTTCGTCATTCGCTGCTGAGGGTATGATGACTACTAAGCTGTTTGTCAAGTCAATGATGACGACAATGCCTATGTCTGATTTTCATTTTTTCATTTTTTCAACTACTATTTTTTATCGCAAAATGCATGTTTTGGAGACTATTTATGGTGGTAAATACCCCTAGAACCATCCTGGATCTTTATTTTTAGACAGAATAGTGAAAATACATCCACCTACACAATCAACACTAACTCTGGGTAAAAGCACCAACCAGAACCGACTGGGCTTGGTTCTACTACAACCACCATGCAAAATAAAGTGCCCAAATGGAGGTCATTTATTCGGGCATAGAAGAACTTCTGAACATCCCTAGATGATCATTTTTATACAGAATAGTCAAAAATACAACCCCATTCCTATTGGACACACGTTAAGGGGGTATACACAAACCAGAACCGACTGGGCCTGGTTCTAATACAACCACTATTTTTGTCGCAAAATGCATGTTTTTGACACTATTTCTGGTGGGAAATAGTCTCAGAACATCCCTGGATCTTTATTCTTACAGAGAATAGTGAAAATACATCAAACCCACACAATCGACACTAATTGTGGGTAAAGCACCAACCAGAACCGACTGGGCCTGGTTCTAAACAACCACTTGTAAATAAAGTGCCCAAATTGAGGTCATTGATTAGGGCATAACAGAACTTCTGAACATCCCTAGAATATTATTTTTATAAAGAATAATAAAAAAATACATCCCCATAATCATTGGACACAATTTCTGGGTAAAAACACGAACCAGAACCGACTGGGCGTGGTTCTAATACAACCACTACTTTAACCGCAAAATGCCTGTTTTGGACACTGTTTGTGGTGGGAAATAGCTCCAGAATCATCCTGGATCATTATTGTTATACAAAATAGTGAAAATACATCCACTCACACAATAAACACAAATTCTGGGTAAAAGCACCAACCAAAACCGACTGGGCCTGTTTCTAAACCACCACTTGTAAATAAAGTGACCAAATGAAAGTAATTCATTCGGGCATAAACGAACTTCTGAACATCGCTAGATGATTACTTCTATGCAGAATAGTCAAGTATACATCCCCATCATAATTGGACACAAGTTTCGTATACAAACACCCACCAGAACCGACTGGACCCTGTTATAATGCAGCCACTATTTTGTATCGCAAAATCCATGTTTTGGACACTATTTATGGAGGGAAATAGCCCCGGAACTGTCCTGGATCTTTATTTTTAGACAGAATAGTGAAAATACATCTACCCACACAATGGATACTATATCTGGGTAAAAGCACCAACCAGAACCGACTGGGCCTGGTTCTTAAAAACCACCACTTGTAAATAAAGTGCCCAAATTGAGGTCATTGATTCGGGCGTAACAAAACTTCTGAACATCCCTAGATGATTATTTTTATACAGAATAATCAAAAATACATCCTTATCATCATTGGACACAATTTCAGGGTAAAAACACCAACCAGAATCGCCTGGGCCTGGTTCTAATACAACCACTATTTTAATCGCAAAATGCCTGTTTTGGACACTTTTTATGGTGGGAAATAGCTCCAGAATCACCTAGAATGATGCCAATGAAAGACTTACATGGATAGGACGATTTTACACTATATACACAGGAACTATGTGTCTCTGACAGTGCGTTGGCAGCAGGGGAACGTTTCAGTTTTTATTGCCTTAATGTGCTTTTCATGGCCTGATAATCACGTTTTGGCCAAGTATGATAGTTTTCATTGTAACTTAATTTCTATCACTTTGAACGATGCCAAATAAAAAACTTACTTGAATTGGACGATTTTACACTATATACACAGTAATTGTGTCTCTGATAGTTTGTTTGGCAGCAGGGGAACTTTTCAGTTTTTATTGCCTTAATGTACTTTTCATACCCTGAAAATCACGTTTTGACCAAGTATGATTGTTTTCATTGTAACTTAATTTTTAGCAATGAGAATAATGCCAAATGGATAACTTACTTGAATTGGACGATTTTACACTATATACACAGTAACTATGTGTCTCTGACAGTTTTTTTTGGCAGCAGGGGAATATGTAAGATTAGACAAAGTATCTTTGCAAATGCTTGTTCATATTGTATAAGTTTTTGTGAGTATAACAGCATTGTAGTCATCCTTACGGCTGACATAGCAGCATAAACACCCAACTGTCTGACTGAATAAACAATCTTAGTCTTGTGATTGGGGTGACATGTCAGCACAAATATTCAACTGTCTGACACTGATCAATTACTTTTTGCCCTGCAAATGACTGAAATGTATCTGTCCAAAGTCCTAATGACAACTGTCAGTTTTTCCTGTATTTAAGACACACACACTGGTCATTCGACTAGAGTTTCAGGAACATCGCGTTAAACAGGACCATACTGTAGGAACTCTCACTGTCCACTTTGCAGTCTGGTAATAAACCAATTGGTCCGGGACCAATGAAAGTAGAACAAGAATTAGCAAAGGCATTATAGTCTTGGTCTGTTAATAAAGTCAGGGACTTAACTAAGACAAAGTCAGGGACTTTTGGTCTTTGTGTGTTCAGAAATATTGGGTTAATCACAAAGTGGAGATCAATTTCGGGTAATTTAGAAAATAATTGTTGTTTAAACTATTAGGTAAGTAATTAATATGGGTCAGAAAGCAACAAAAGGGATGGGTTTATTGTCAGACTGCAAAATGAAAATCGGAGAGTTACCGGGACGAGATATCATGGTCCAGCTTGGGCTAAGCCTAATGGCCACCCAAAATGGCCTCCGACCCAGGGAATTACAGACCAAAAATATCTTCCACACCACCACATCTAACAGCTTCTACTCTCTCGACATTGTCGGAAATGATTCTGCCAAGGTAGCTGAAAGTCTAAGAGAACAGTCTGAAGATATCTGCCCAGCAGCACCAGGACAGGAACAACAAACATGGCCATTACATGTCACCCTGAAGTTCATGGGAGACCGGACGACAAGTGGTTAAACCAATTCTCACAGTTGCCCACTCAACGAATCATAATTAACCACGTATATGCAACTGACCTAATGGACAACCCATTGCCCCCGGACACATTGCCTATGGGGATGGATCATCATCAAAAACCCTGGATGGAGAAAAACACAACGTATATGCCGTGGTGACTCAAAAAGACAACCTCAAGACAGGACGACTCCCCGGCGACTGGTCTGCACAAGCCGCAGAAATAGTGGCACTGACAGAGGCATGTAGACTATTCCTAGAATAAGACGTGACGGTGGAAAGACACAGCCCAATCCCTGCTGAATTCCTAAGAGAAATGCAAAATCATTCCCCAGAAAAAGAGAAACTGCAATGGGAAACAGAAGGAGCCACTCAACACAAGAACGGACTCTATGCAGTAGAAAACAAGCCATGCGTGACACGATCATTGTTTGAAGTAATTGCCAAATTGAGCCATGGGAGGAGCCATGTCTCAACAGGAGGGATGATCAGTGCAGTACAACAAACAATGCATGTTCCCAGAGGTCTCCAAACTTCAATTTTTTTGGCAGAAACTGTCTGAACTGCTGTAGACACAACTCTCAAGGCAATGAACGACCCAAGCATGGAACAAGGCAAACAGGAACATATATATCCCTTCGAGCTTCTGAACATGGATTTCATCAAACTGAACCAAAGTGCTGGACTTGTCGAACAAACCATTAGAACAGTAAAACTCAGACTCAGAAAAACCATGGAAGACACAGGAAAACCATGGCAAGAATGCCTGAGCCTGGTAGAAACGTACATGAAAATCATTCCAACAGCACAGGGATGCACACCATTTGAGGCAGTGAACGACAGACCCTTCCACTTAACAATGTGGGAAAAAGATCTGGTGGTAGAAGAGAAAAGAGAAACAGTTTCCCTCACTAAGTGGTTATGCAAAATGTTCCAAGAAAGAACTGTGATGAATGCAAAATAATCTGCCGACATCTTCTCTGTCTCCCACAGAGGAGGTCCTGTCCCCAGGAGACCTGGTACTCGTCAAGGTGATAAAAAGAAAGTGCTGGTCTTCTCCACGTTGGGACGGACCTCACCGTGTGATTTTGGCCATCATCATCACCGCTCTGTGTTCAACCACATGGGGGGAACGTACCAGAACCTTGGTACACTCCCACTGGAGGAGAATGCCCCACTAGCTGGTTCAGGAAACGATCAGGGGCCCCCAGATCTGCATCCCATTAACCAAGACACCAATTGTCGTTCAAGTACCCTTGCTCAGCCTACAGCTTACTCACTTGGGATTACACAGGACTGACTCCAGTTATTTTTATTGGTACCTACAAGCTCCCAGAGTCTGAATGGTCTGGCCAGACACCTTGGACCAGGTCCTCCTCCATACAGGCTACAAAACCATCACATGGCCCCTTTCCAAAGAAGCTACCACCATGACCGCTAACTTCACCAAGTTAGCCACCACCATCAAAGATGGTAAACATATGCTAGACCTTACGACCAATATCCAACAAAAAGGCTGCATCAACCTATGCCTCCGACCGGACCGACCAGGAAAAGGCCCCCTCTTTACTATCACCATCCGCACTACTAGTCCAGCCATGGTCCCCAAAGTGATTGGTGTGAACCCCTTCGTACAACCATCCGCCACACGCCTACTCAAAATCCGTCCGGCAGGAACACCTAAGCCTGAGTAGATACACCTTATTCTCGCCCATGTCCAAACACAGGAAGAAAACGACTACAACCCGATGATGAGGAACAGTTGGTACAGATACACCGCACTCACAGCCCGCGCCACAACCAATGAGTTGTTATGTCTGTTCCCTCTTGCCTACTGCCGTAGCCCAACCACAGCTATGGTCCAACCGACAGAACGAAGAACTCGCCAACCTCACCTACAACTGTATCCTGGGTAATCTGAGAGAATCCTTCCAGCAAAGCTCGACCGCCTACATACCATGGTCGCAGTACCATTAGCAGCTACAGTCAATACCGCAACGTATGTCCAGTGCAACAACCGAACAGACTGTTATCCATCCTGTTTCAACTTCAGCGGACCGGATCCGAAGACCCCTTTGGACCAAGTTCACGTCACCAGGTGCGCCGAGATCAGACACATTCCTTCCCAATCATGGACAGTACTGGACCAAATATGGTGGCTCTGCGAATGGCAAGTGTATATGATCATCCCCACCAATACAACTGGGCTCTGTGTCCCTACATCTGCATCCGACCACACGTACGTTCTAACAGCAGACTCGATTCCAACTGTCGACGCCAACCCACATCTACCCACCAGGCGTCAACGACGGAGCTTTGATTTCTTCCCCCATGATTCAGTTTGGGGCTCGGATGTCCCCCTCTAATACAAACACTGGTCAGTCTCCTCCAAAATCATGATGGCGGTGTTCCCCAGGGTAGGAACAGCGAAGAACACCCTACGTCTAGAAACCATTGACTACAGATTCCAGGCCCGACACTAATCAATTACTTGTTGCCCTGCAAATGACTGAAACGTATCTGTCAAAAGTCTTAGGGACAACTGTCAGTTTTGCCTGTATTTAAGACACACTCACTGGTCATTCGACTAGAGTTGCAGTAACATCGCAGTGAACAGGAGCCCACTGTAGGAACTCTCACTGTCCACTTTGCAGTCTGGTCATACATATTTTCTATTTACATTTATCTCACTCTTTCTTAGCCTGCTCCTGAAGTTGTATTTTCAGACCTAACAAACATTTCAGTTTTTTTGCCCTAATGTGCGTTTCATCCGCTGAAAATCATGTTTTGGCCAAGTATCATAGTTTTCACTATAACTTAACCTAACCCTAACCCTAACTTCCATCACTTAGAATGATATCAAATGAAAAACCTACTTAATTTGGATGATTATACACTATATACACAGTAACTATGTGTCACTGACAGTTTGTTTCGAAGCGGGGGAACATTTCAGTTTTTATTGCCTTAATGTGCATTTCATGCGCTGAAAATCACGTTTTGGCCATGTATCATAGTTTTCACTATAACTTAATTTCTATCACTTAGAATGATGCCAAATGAAAAACTTACTTGAATTGGACAATTATACACTATATACACAGTAACTATGTGCCTCTGACAGTTTGTTTCGCAGCAGGGGAACATTTCAGTTTTAATGCCTTAACGTGCGTTTCATGCGCTGAAAATCACGTTTTGGCCAAGTATCATAATTTTCACTATAACTTAATTTTTATCACTTAGAATGATGCTAAATGCAAAACTTACTTGAATTGGACGATTTTACACTATATACACAGTAACTATGTGCCTCTGACAGTTTGTTTCGCAGCAGGGGAACATTTCAGTTTTTATTGCCTTAACGTGCGTTTCATGCGCTGAAAATCACGTTTTGGCCAAGTATCATAGTTTTCACTATAACTTAATTTCTAGCACTTAAAATGATGCTAAATACAAAACTTGCTTGAATTGGACTATTTTACACTATATACACAGTAACTATGTGTCTCTGACAGTTTGTTTCGCAGCAGGGGGACATTTCAGTTTTTATTGCCTTAACGTGCGTTTCATGCGCTGAAAATCATGTTTTGGCCGAGTATGATAGTTTTCACTATAACTTAATTTCTATCACTTAGAATGATGCTAAATGAAAAACGTACTTGAATTGGACGATAATACACTATATACACAGTAACTATATGTCTCTGACAGTTTGTTTCGCAGCAGGGGAACATTTCAGTTTTTATTGCCTTAACGTGCGTTTCATGCGCTGAAAATCACGTTTTGGCCAAGTATCATAATTTTCACTATAACTTAATTTATATCACTTAGAATGATGCCAAATGAAAAACTTACTTGAATTGGACAATTATACACTATATACACAGTAACTATGTGTCTCTGACAGTTTGTTTCGCAGCAGGGGAACATTTCAGTTTTTATTGGCTTAACGTGCGTTTCATGCGCTGAAAATCACGTTTTGGCCAAGTATCATAGTTTTCATTATATCTTAATATCTAGCCATTAGAATGATGCCAAATGAAAAACTTATTAAATTATAAAATTTGATGATATTACACTATGTATAGAGAGACATTTGTGTCTCTGACAGTTTTACACAGTTTTACAAGTTATGACTCCAGACTCTTAATTTACAATTCTGCCTTTATGGATACATTGCATCACCACCCCCTGAGTGGATCACTTACCTCTCACTGTCTTTCACTTACCTTCATTCAGCATGTAGGTGTCAGATCACCTTGTACCTAATGTCTATTCATATTACCTCACCCGAAGTTATTACACAGAAGGGATTGTGTTGTGTTACCCCAAGTTCAGAGTCCCAACGGATGTGGGAAACTTACAGCGTCTGTCTGCCAGAGAGCAGCAGCTGGAACCGATTGTGACCAGGGTGGCATGGGTCCCTGATCATGTCCCTGGCTCTGCTGAGGTAACGAGGGCTGGCAATGTCTTCCAGTGAGGGCAGAGTAGCCGACGTTCTTCTGCGTAGTGGTGATACCTTTCTAAATAGCCTTTTTGTCTGCTGCCGTTCTTCCCGCGTACCACCAAATGTGCTTTTTATGTGCTGATAAGCACGTTTTGGTCGAATATGAAAGTTTTCAAGTGTGCACTTGACCCTAGATGACCTGGAGAGTGACAGTTACTCCTGAAGTTGAACCTCTTTTCATCGCACAATACAAGGAAAAAATTGCAAACCCTGTTAGCCAGCCTTTCTTATATTTCTCGAGGCGAACAAACAATTGCAAGGCCAACTAGTTAGCCTTTCTTACATTCCACGATCTTTTAATTCAATTGTAAAACCAGTTTGGCTAGTCTACCTTGCATTCTACGATCTTAAAAAACAAAGTTAAACCAGTATGACCACATGGTGCGACGAGAATAAACAATTATTAAGCCAGTTAGCCAGTCCATCCCACAATTTCCTCCTTTTGTGTCTGTGAAAATATCGAAATATTGAAGTGGCTGTTTCCATGAGCCAGAGAAGAACCAGTCAAGCCATCCTCGTTGTGGACCCGGATCTCCGGTCACAGCTCTCTGCATGTTCCTAATAGCCTGCAGGGCATCATGGACCGAGCAGGACATGCCGGCAGGGATGAAGGGGCAGCACGAGTCTCCCACCATGAAACACACACAGCCCCGCTGGGTGGCCACTCCGTCAAGAGCAGGGCAGCCCTGGAAAATCACTTGGGCCATAGCGGCTACCCAGCCTGACTGATGCGCCGACACAGGCCCGGAACCTGCCTTCAATGGTCTTCAAATGCAGGGCGTTCCTTGCCGCTCCCACTCAAGGGAACTGAGCCATTAGGATTTTGGATGAGACTGACCAGTATTTGTGTTTGAGGGACACATCCGAGCCACACACTGGATCATGGTCGTGAGCTCCGTCAATAATGTGCCCAAATGGAGGTCATTGATTCGGGAATAACAGAACTTCTGAAGATCCCAAGATGATTATTTTTATACATAATAATCAAAAATACATCCCCATCGTCAATGGATACAATTTTTCGGGTAAATTCACCAACCAGAACAGACTGGGCCTGGTTCTAATACAACCACTATTTTAATCGCAGAATGCCTGTTTTGGACACTGTTTATGGTGGGAAAATAGCTCCAGAACCATCCTGGATCATTATTTTTACACAGAATAGTGAAAATACATCCATCTACACATTCAACACTAATTATGGGTAGAAGCACCAACCAGAACCGACTGGGCCTGGTTCTAATACGACCTCTTTTTTAATCGCAAAATGCCTGTTTTGGACAATGTTTATGGTGGGAAACATTATTTTTATAGAAAATAGTGAAACTACATCCACCCACTCAATCAACACAAATTCTGGGTAAATACACCAACCAGAACCGATTGGGCCTTGTTCTAATACAACCACTATTTTTATCGCAAAATGTTTTGGACACTACTGACGGTGTGAAATATTCCCAGAACATCCCTGCATCTTTAATTTTACACATAATAGTGAAAATGCATCCATCCACACAATTGACACTAAATCTGGGTAAAAGCGGCAACCAGAACCGACTGGGCCCGGTTCTAATTCAACCACCGTGCAAAATAAAGATCCATTGGAGGTTTTTGATTCTTGTGTAAAAAAAAGCCCCAAAACATCCCTACATGATTATTTTTAAACAGAATAGTAAAATATACATCCCCATCCTCTTTGGACACAAGTTTCGGATATAAACAGCAACCAGAACCGAGACTACCCAGTTATAATGCAACTATCCATCGTTCCTGCCTGCCTAAAATCTGCCACCATCATTCCTGTCCCCAAAAAGGCCAACCATCTGCAGCTTGAACGATTACAGGCCTGTTGCTCTCACGCCTGTGATCATGAAGTGCTTTGAAAAGTTGGTGGCCCGACACATCAGAAGGACAATCCCCCCCTCAGTTGACCCTCACCAGTTTGCTTATAGAGAAAACAGGTCCACTGAGGATGCTATCGCTGTGGCTCTTCACACAGCACTGAGCCACCTGGAGCACCGGGGGAACTATGTGACGATGCTTTTCATAGACTATAGCTCAGCCTTTAACACCATCAAGCCGGACATCCTGAAGGACAAACTCTACCACCTTGGACTATCCTCTTCAATCTGCTGCTGGGTAAAGAACTTCTTGACTGGTCGACCACAAACTGTCAGAATGGGTCCACACCTCTCTTCCGCCATTACACTGAACACTGGCTCACCACAAGGCTGTGTACTGAGTCCTGTCCTGTACTCCTTGTACACATACGACTGCACACCAGCCCACCAGTCAAACTCTATCATCAAATTCGCCGATGACACCACTGTGATCGGACTCATCTCAGGCGGGGATGAGTCAGCTTACAGAGACGAGGTCGACAAACTGTCTTCTTGGTGCTCGGCGAACAATCTTACACTAAATACCGCAAAGACTAAAGAAATAATCCTGGACTTTCGCAAGCGCAGCACAGACCTGGCCCCACTCCTCATTAACGGAGTATGTGTAGACAGGGTCCAATCCTTCAAATTTCTGGGAGTCCACGTCACGGATAGGCTCTCCTGGTCCACAAACACCACAGTGTTAGTAAAGAAGGCCCAGAAACGACTCCACTTTCTCAGGGTACTGAGAAGGGACAAATTGGACACCAAGCTTCTGGCAACCTTCTACAGAGCCACTGTGGAGAGCATCCTGACTTACGGCATTACAGTGTGGTATACCGGAAGCACGGCAGCAGACAAAAAAGCCATACAGAGGGTGATAAACACTGCCGAGAAGATCGTCGGCTGCTCTCTGCCATCACTAGAAGACATTGCCAACCCCCGATACCTTAGAAGAGCCGGGTCCATTGTTGGAGACCCATGCCACCCTGGACACGGCCTGTTCCAGTTGCTTCCATCTGGCAGACGCTACAGGTCCTACAATGCACGGACAAACAGGCTCAAGGACAGCTTTTTCCCAACAGCCATCAGGTCTCTGAACCTGCAGCAACACGTGACGTGACGACTACACATATCCCTACTATGAAATTAAGTCAAGTCGAAATGAAGTAACAGGAAGGTCGTTTGGCGCAGATCTGCCTTCCAAAGGCTGACTGAGGGAGGGTAAGTATAAAGACTGAGAGGTAAGTGATCCACCTTATTCTTGTTGGCATCGGTGAGGCATCTTGCAGTCGCCGCAAAATGGCGCTCAAGGCGGAGAGCTAACAAGTATGAATATGTCATAAATAAATGTCATAAATGTGTCTGGCCTGGAAAGACGAACTTGTGGTGAAGCACTATACAATTTCGTCATACGCTGCTGAGGGTATGATGACTACTAAGCTTTTTGTCAAGTCAATGATGA
Organism: Stigmatopora nigra; assembly: GCF_051989575.1. NCBI lineage: Eukaryota > Metazoa > Chordata > Actinopteri > Syngnathiformes > Syngnathidae > Stigmatopora > Stigmatopora nigra. The sequence goes on along the minus strand of NC_135525.1, from coordinate 1,559,201 downwards.
CGACAATGCCTATGTCTGATTTTCATTTTTTCATTTTTTCAACTACTATTTTTTATCGCAAAATGCATGTTTTGGAGACTATTTATGGTGGTAAATACCCCTAGAACCATCCTGGATCTTTATTTTTAGACAGAATAGTGAAAATACATCCACCTACACAATCAACACTAACTCTGGGTAAAAGCACCAACCAGAACCGACTGGGCTTGGTTCTACTACAACCACCATGCAAAATAAAGTGCCCAAATGGAGGTCATTTATTCGGGCATAGAAGAACTTCTGAACATCCCTAGATGATCATTTTTATACAGAATAGTCAAAAATACAACCCCATTCCTATTGGACACACGTTAAGGGGGTATACACAAACCAGAACCGACTGGGCCTGGTTCTAATACAACCACTATTTTTGTCGCAAAATGCATGTTTTTGACACTATTTCTGGTGGGAAATAGTCTCAGAACATCCCTGGATCTTTATTCTTACAGAGAATAGTGAAAATACATCAAACCCACACAATCGACACTAATTGTGGGTAAAGCACCAACCAGAACCGACTGGGCCTGGTTCTAAACAACCACTTGTAAATAAAGTGCCCAAATTGAGGTCATTGATTAGGGCATAACAGAACTTCTGAACATCCCTAGAATATTATTTTTATAAAGAATAATAAAAAATACATCCCCATAATCATTGGACACAATTTCTGGGTAAAAACACGAACCAGAACCGACTGGGCGTGGTTCTAATACAACCACTACTTTAACCGCAAAATGCCTGTTTTGGACACTGTTTGTGGTGGGAAATAGCTCCAGAATCATCCTGGATCATTATTGTTATACAAAATAGTGAAAATACATCCACTCACACAATAAACACAAATTCTGGGTAAACGCACCAACCAAAACCGACTGGGCCTGTTTCTAAACCACCACTTGTAAATAAAGTGACCAAATGAAAGTAATTCATTCGGGCATAAACGAACTTCTGAACATCGCTAGATGATTACTTCTATACAGAATAGTCAAGTATACATCCCTATCATAATTGGACACAAGTTTCGTATACAAACACCCACCAGAACCGACTGGACCCTGTTATAATGCAGCCACTATTTTGTATCGCAAAATGCATGTTTTGGACACTATTTATGGAGGGAAATAGCCCCGGAACTGTCCTGGATCTTTATTTTTAGACAGAATAGTGAAAATACATCTACCCACACAATGGATACTATATCTGGGTAAAAGCACCAACCAGAACCGACTGGGCCTGGTTCTTAAAAACCACCACTTGTAAATAAAGTGCCCAAATTGAGGTCATTGATTCGGGCGTAACAAAACTTCTGAACATCCCTAGATGATTATTTTTATACAGAATAATCAAAAATACATCCTTATCATCATTGGACACAATTTCAGGGTAAAAACACCAACCAGAATCGCCTGGGCCTGGTTCTAATACAACCACTATTTTAATCGCAAAATGCCTGTTTTGGACACTTTTTATGGTGGGAAATAGCTCCAGAATCACCTAGAATGATGCCAATGAAAGACTTACATGGATAGGACGATTTTACACTATATACACAGGAACTATGTGTCTCTGACAGTGCGTTGGCAGCAGGGGAACGTTTCAGTTTTTATTGCCTTAATGTGCTTTTCATGGCCTGATAATCACGTTTTGGCCAAGTATGATAGTTTTCATTGTAACTTAATTTCTATCGCTTTGAACGATGCCAAATAAAAAACTTACTTGAATTGGACGATTTTACACTATATACACAGTAACTGTGTCTCTGACAGTTTGTTTGGCAGCAGGGGAACTTTTCAGTTTTTATTGCCTTAATGTACTTTTCATACCCTGAAAATCACGTTTTGGCCAAGTATGATTGTTTTCATTGTAACTTAATTTTTAGCAATGAGAATAATGCCAAATGGATAACTTACTTGAATTGGACGATTTTACACTATATACACAGTAACTATGTGTCTCTGACAGTTTTTTTGGCAGCAGGGGAATATGTAAGATTAGACAAAGTATCTTTGCAAATGCTTGTTCATATTGTATAAGTTTTTGTGAGTATAACAGCATTGTAGTCATCCTTACGGCTGACATAGCAGCATAAACACCCAACTGTCTGACTGAATAAACAATCTTAGTCTTGTGATTGGGGTGACATGTCAGCACAAATATTCAACTGTCTGACACTTTTACTTTTACTTTTTGCCCTGCAAATGACTGAAATAAATCTGTCCAAAGTCCTAGTGACAACTGTCAGTTTTTCCTGTATTTAAGACACACACACTGGTCATTCGACTAGAGTTTCAGGAACATCGCGTTGAACAGGACCCTACTGTAGGAACTCTCACTGTCCACTTTGCAGTCTGGTAATAAACCAATTGGTCCGGGACCAATGAAAGTAGAACAAGAATTAGCAAAGTCATTATAGTCTTGGTCTGTTAATAGAGTCAGGGACTTAACTAAGACAAAGTCAGGGACTTTTGGTCTTTGTGTGTTCAGAGATATTGGGTTAATCACAAAGTGGAGATCAATTTCGGGTAATTTAGAAAATAATTGTTGTTTAAACTATTAAGTAAGTGATTAATATGGGTCAGAAAGCAACAAAAGGGATGGGTTTATTGTCAGACTGCAAAATGAAAATCGGAGAGTTACCGGGACGAGATATCATGGTCCAGCTTGGGCTAAGCCTAGTGGCCACCCAAAATGGCCTCCGACCCAGGGAATTACAGACCAAAAATATCTTCCACACCACCACATCTAACAGTTTCTACTCTCTCGACATTGTCGGGAATGATTCTGCCAAGGTAGCTGAAAGTCTAAGAGAACAGTCTGAAGATATCTGCCCAGCAGCCCCAGTACAGGAACAACAAACATGGCCATTACATGTCACCCTGAAGTTCATGGGAGACCGGACGACAAGTGGTTAAACCAATTCTCACAGTTGCCCACTCAACGAATCATAATTAACCACGTATATGCAACTGACCTAATGGACAACCCATTGCCCCCTGGACACATTGCCTATGGGGATGGATCATCATCAAAAACCCTGGATGGAGAAAAACACAACGTATATGCCGTGGTGACTCAAAAAGACAACCTCAAGACAGGACGACTCCCCGGCGACTGGTCTGCACAAGCCGCAGAAATAGTGGCACTGACAGAGGCATGTAGACTATTCCTAGAACAAGACGTGACGGTGGAAAGACACAGCCCAATCCCTGCTGAATTCCTAAGAGAAATGCAAAATCATTCCCCAGAAAAAGAGAAACTGCAATGGGAAACAGAAGGAGCCACTCAACACAATAACGGACTCTATGCAGTAGAAAACAAGCCATGCGTGACACGATCATTGTTTGAAGTAATTGCCAAATTGAGCCATGGGAGGAGCCATGTCTCAACAGGAGGGATGATCAGTACAGTACAACAAACAATGCATGTTCCCAGAGGTCTCCAAACTTACTTCAATTATTTTGCAGGAACTGTCTAAACTGCTGTAGACACAACTCTCAAGGCAATGAACAACCCAAGCATGGAACAAGGCAAACAGGAACATATCCCTTCGAGCTTCTGAACATGGATTTCATCAAACTGAACCAAAGTGCTGAGCTCGTCGAACAAACCATTAGAACAGTAAAACTCAGACTCAGAAAAACCATGGAAGATACAGGAAAACCATGGCAAGAATGCCTGAGCCTGGTAGAAACGTACATGAGAATCATTCCAACAGCACAGGGATGCACACCATTTGAGGCAGTGAAAGACAGACCCTTCCACTTAACAATGTGGGAAAAAGATCTGGTGGTAGAAGAGAAAAGAGAAACAGATTCCCTCACTAAGTGGTTATGCAAAATGTTCCAAGAAAGAACTGTGATGAATGCAAAATAATCTGCCGACATCTTCTCTGTCTCCCACAGAGGAGGTCCTGTCCCCAGGAGACCTGGTACTCGTCAAGGTGATAAAAAGAAAGTGCTGGTCTTCTCCACGTTGGGACGGACCTCACCGTGTGATTTTGGCCATCATCATCACCGCTCTGTGTTCAACCACATGGGGGGAACGTACCAGAACCTTGGTACATTCCCACTGGAGGAGAATGCCCCACTAGCTGGTTCAGGAAACAATCAGGGACCCCAGATCTGCATCCCATTAACCAAGACACCAATCGTCGTTCAAGTCCCTTTGCTCAGCCTACAGCTTACTCACTTGGGATTATACGGGACTGACTCCAGTTATTTTTATTGGTACCTACAAGCTCCCAGAGTCTGAGTGGTCTGTCCGGACACCTTGGACCAGGTCCTCCTCCATACAGGCTACAAAACCATCACATGGCCCCTTTCCAAAGAAGCTACCACCATGACCGCTAACTTCACCAAGTTAGCCACCACCATCAAAGATGGTAAACATATGCTAGACCTTACGACCAATATCCAACAAAAAGGCTGCATCAACCTATGCCTCCGACCGGACCGACCAGGAAAAGGCCCCCTCTTTACTATCACCATCCGCACTACTAGTCCAGCCATGGTCCCAAAAGTGATTGGTGTGAACCCCTTCGTACAACCATCCGCCACACGCCTACTCAAAATCCGTCCGGCAGGAACACCTAAGCCTGAGTAGATACACCTTATTCTCGCCCATGTCCAAACACAGCAAGAAAACGACTACAACCTGATGATGAGGAACAGTTGGTACAGATACACCGCACTCACAGCCCGCGCCACAACCAATGAGTTGTTATGTCTGTTCCCTCTTGCCTACTGCCGTAGCCCAACCACAGCTATGGGCCAACCGACAGAACGAAGAACTCGCCACCCTCACCTACAACTGTATTCTGGGTAATTTGAGAGAATCCTTCCAGCAAAGCTCGACCGCCTACATACCATGGTCGCAGTACCATTAGCAGCTACAGTCAATACCGCAACGTATGTCCAGTGCAAACACCGAACAGACTGTTATCCATCCTGTTTCAACTTCAGCGGACCGGATCCGAAGACCCCTTTAGACCAAGTTCACGTCACCAGGTGTGCCGAGATCAGACACATTCCTTCCCAATCATGGACAGTACTGGACCAAATATGGTGGATCTGCGAATGGCAAGTGTATATGATCATCCCCACCAATACAACTGGGCTCTGTGTCCCTACATCTGCATCCGAACACACGTACGTTCTAACAGCAGACTCGATTCCAACTGTCGACGCCAACCCACATCTACCCACCAGGCGTCAACGACGGAGCTTTGATTTCTTCCCCCATGATTCAGTTTGGGGCTCGGATGTCCCCCTCTAATACAAACAATGGTCAGTCCCCTCCAAAATCATGATGGCGGTGTTCCCCAGGGTAGGAACAGCGAAGAACACCCTACGTCTGGAAACCATTGACTACAGATTCCAGGCCCGACACTAATCAATTACTTGTTTCCCTGCAAATGACTGAAACGTATCTGTCCAAAGTCTTAGGGACAACTGTCAGTTTTGCCTGTATTTAAGACACACTCACTGGTCATTCGACTAGAGTTGAAGTAACATCGCAGTGAACAGGACCCCACTGTAGGAATTCTCACTGTCCACTTTGCAGTCTGGTAATACATATTTTCTATTTAAATTTATCTCACTCTTTCTTAGCCTGCTCCTGAAGTTGTATTTTCAGACCTAACAAACATTTCAGTTTTTTTTGCCCTAATGTGCGTTTCATGCGCTGAAAATCACGTTTTGGCCAAGTATCATAGTTTTCACTATAACTTAACTTAACCTAACCCTAACCCTAACCCTAACTCTAACCCTAACCCTAACCCTAACTTCCATCACTTAGAATGATATCAAATGAAAAACCTACTTAATTTGGACGATTATACACTATATACACAGTAACTATGTGTCACTGACAGTTTGTTTCGCAGCAGGGGAACATTTCAGTTTTTATTGCCTTAACGTGCGTTTCATGCGCTGAAAATCACGTTTTGGCCAAGTATCATAGTTTTCACTATAACCTAATTTCTAGCACTTAGAATGATGCAAAATGAAAAACTTACTTGAATTGGACAATTATACACTATATACACAGTAACTATGTGCCTCTGACAGTTTGTTTCGCAGCAGGGGAACATTTCAGTTTTTATTGCCTTAACGTGCGTTTCATGCGCTGAAAATCACGTTTTGGCCAAGTATCATAGTTTTCACTATAACTTAATTTCTAGCACTTAGAATGATGCCAAATGCAAAACTTACTTGAATTGGACGATTTTACACTATATACACAGTAACTATGTGCCTCTGGCAGTTTGTTTCGCAGCAGGGGAACATTTCAGTTTTTATTGCCTTAACGTGCGTTTCATGCGCTGAAAATCACGTTTTGGCCAAGTATCATAATTTTCACTATAACTTAATTTCTATCACTTAGAATGATGCTAAATGCAAAACTTACTTGAATTGGACGATTTTACACTATATACACAGTAACTATGTGCCTCTGACAGTTTGTTTCGCAGCAGGGGAACATTTCAGTTTTTATTGTCTTAACGTGCGTTTCATGCGCTGAAAATCACGTTTTGGCCAAGTGTCATAATTTTCACTATAACTTAATTTCTGTCACTTAGAATGATTTCAAATGAAAAACTTGCTTGAATTGGACGATTTGACACTATATACACAGTAACTATGTGTCTCCGACAGTTTGTTTCGCAGCAGGGGAACATTTCAGTTTTTATTGCCTTAACGTGCGTTTCATGCGCTGAAAATCACGTTTTGGCCAAGTATCATAGTTTTCACTATAACTTAATTTCTATCACTTTGAATGATGCTAAATGCAAAAGTCACTTGAATTGGACGATTTTACAATATATACACAGTAACTATGTGCCTCTGACAGTTTGTTTCGCAGCAGGGGAACATTTCAGTTTTTATTGCCTTAACGTGCGTTTCATGCGCTGAAAATCATGTTTTGGCCGAGTATGATAGTTTTCACTATAACTTAATTTCTATCACTTAGAATGATGCTAAATGAAAAACTTACTTGAATTGGACGATAATACACTATATACACAGTAACTATATGTCTCTGACAGTTTGTTTCGCAGCAGGGGAACATTTCAGTTTTTATTGCCTTAACGTGCGTTTCATGCGCTGAAAATCACGTTTTGGCCAAGTATCATAATTTTCACTATAACTTAATTTCTATCATTTAGAATGATGCTAAATGCAAAATTTACTTGAATTGGACGATTTTACACTATATACACAGTAACTATGTGCCTCTGACAGTTTGTTTCGCAGCAGGGGAACATTTCAGTTTTTATTGCCTTAACGTGCGTTTCATGCGCTGAAAATCATGTTTTGGCCGAGTATGATAGTTTTCACTATAACTTAATTTCTATCACTTAGAATGATGCTAAATGAAAAACTTACTTGAAATGGACGATTTTACACTATATATACAATAACTATGTGCCTCTGACATTTGTTTCGCAGCAGGGGAACATTTTAGTTTTTATTGCCTTAACGTGCGTTTCATGTGCTGAAAATCACGTTTTGGCCAAGTATCACAATTTTCACTATAACTTAATTTCTATCACTTAGAATGATGCTAAATGCAAAACTTACTTGAATTGGACGATAATACACCATATACACAGTAACTATGTATCTCTGACAGTTTGTTTCGCAGCAGGGGAACATTTCAGTTTTTATTGCCTTAACGTGCGTTTCATGCGCTGAAAATCACGTTTTGGCCAAGTATCATAGTTTTCACTATAACCTAATTTTTATCACTTAGAATGATGCTAAATGCAAAACGTACTTGAATTGGACGATTTTACACTATATACACAATAACTATGTGCCTCTGACAGTTTGTTTTGCAGCAGGGGAACATTTCAGTTTTTATTGCCTTAACGTGCGTTTTATGCGCTGAAAATTACGTTTTGGCCAAGTATCATAATTTTCACTATAACTTAATTTCTATCAATTAGAATGATGCTAAATACAAAACTTACTTGAATTGGGCGATTTTACACTATATACACAGTAACTATGTGCCTCTGACAGTTTGTTTCGCAGCAGGGGAACATTTCAGTTTTTATTGCCTTAACGTGCGTTTCATGCGCTGAAAATCACGTTTTGGCCAAGTATCATAGTTTTCACTATAACTTAATTTCTAGCACTTAGAATGATGCCAAATGCAAAACTTACTTGAATTGGATGATTTTACACTATATATACAGTAACTATGTGCCTCTGGCAGTTTGTTTCGCAGCAGGGGAACATTTCAGTTTTTATTGCCTTAACGTGCGTTTCATGCGCTGAAAATCACGTTTTGGCCAAGTATCATAGTTTTCACTATAACTTAATTTCTAGCACTTAGAATGATGTCAAATGCAAAACTTACTTGAATTGGACGATTTTACACTATATACACAGTAACTATGTGCCTCTGGCAGTTTGTTTCGCAGCAGGGGAACATTTCAGTTTTTATTGCCTTAACGTGCGTTTCATGCGCTGAAAATCACGTTTTGGCCAAGTATCATAATTTTCACTATAACTTAATTTCTATCACTTAGAATGATGCTAAATGCAAAACTTACTTGAATTGGACGATTTTACACTATATACACAGTAACTATGTGCCTCTGACAGTTTGTTTCGCAGCAGGGGAACATTTCAGTTTTTATTGTCTTAACGTGCGTTTCATGCGCTGAAAATCACGTTTTGGCCAAGTGTCATAATTTTCACTATAACTTAATTTCTGTCACTTAGAATGATTCCAAATGAAAAACTTGCTTGAATTGGACGATTTGACACTATATACACAGTAACTATGTGTCTCCGACAGTTTGTTTCGCAGCAGGGGAACATTTCAGTTTTTATTGCCTTAACGTGCGTTTCATGCGCTGAAAATCACGTTTTGGCCAAGTATCATAGTTTTCACTATAACTTAATTTCTATCACTTTGAATGATGCTAAATGCAAAAGTCACTTGAATTGGACGATTTTACAATATATACACAGTAACTATGTGCCTCTGACAGTTTGTTTCGCAGCAGGGGAACATTTCAGTTTTTATTGCCTTAACGTGCGTTTCATGCGCTGAAAATCATGTTTTGGCCGAGTATGATAGTTTTCACTATAACTTAATTTCTATCACTTAGAATGATGCTAAATGAAAAACTTACTTGAATTGGACGATAATACACTATATACACAGTAACTATATGTCTCTGACAGTTTGTTTCGCAGCAGGGGAACATTTCAGTTTTTATTGCCTTAACGTGCGTTTCATGCGCTGAAAATCACGTTTTGGCCAAGTATCATAATTTTCACTATAACTTAATTTCTATCATTTAGAATGATGCTAAATGCAAAATTTACTTGAATTGGACGATTTTACACTATATACACAGTAACTATGTGCCTCTGACAGTTTGTTTCGCAGCAGGGGAACATTTCAGTTTTTATTGCCTTAACGTGCGTTTCATGCGCTGAAAATCATGTTTTGGCCGAGTATGATAGTTTTCACTATAACTTAATTTCTATCACTTAGAATGATGCTAAATGAAAAACTTACTTGAATTGGACGATTTTACACTATATATACAATAACTATGTGCCTCTGACATTTGTTTCGCAGCAGGGGAACATTTCAGTTTTTATTGCCTTAACGTGCGTTTCATGTGCTGAAAATCACGTTTTGGCCAAGTATCACAATTTTCACTATAACTTAATTTCTATCACTTAGAATGATGCTAAATGCAAAACTTACTTGAATTGGACGATAATACACCATATACACAGTAACTATGTATCTCTGACAGTTTGTTTCGCAGCAGGGGAACATTTCAGTTTTTATTGCCTTAACGTGCGTTTCATGCGCTGAAAATCACGTTTTGGCCAAGTATCATAGTTTTCACTATAAACTTAATTTCTATCACTTAGAATGATGCTAAATGCAAAACTTACTTGAATTGGACGATTTTACACTATATACACAATAACTATGTGCCTCTGACAGTTTGTTTTGCAGCAGGGGAACATTTCAGTTTTTATTGCCTTAACGTGCGTTTTATGCGCTGAAAATTACGTTTTGGCCAAGTATCATAATTTTCACTATAACTTAATTTCTATCACTTAGAATGATGCTAAATACAAAACTTACTTGAATTGGGCGATTTTACACGATATACACAGTAACTATGTGCCTCTGACAGTTTGTTTCGCAGCAGGGGAACATTTCAGTTTTTATTGCCTTAACGTGCGTTTCATGCGCTGAAAATCACGTTTTGGCCAAGTATCATAGTTTTCACTATAACTTAATTTCTAGCACTTAGAATGATGCCAAATGCAAAACTTACTTGAATTGGATGATTTTACACTATATATACAGTAACTATGTGCCTCTGGCAGTTTGTTTCGCAGCAGGGGAACATTTCAGTTTTTATTGCCTTAACGTGCGTTTCATGCGCTGAAAATCACGTTTTGGCCAAGTGTCATAATTTTCACTATAACTTAATTTCTGTCACTTAGAATGATTCCAAATGAAAAACTTGCTTGAATTGGACGATTTGACACTATATACACAGTAACTATGTGTCTCCGACAGTTTGTTTCGCAGCAGGGGAACATTTCAGTTTTTATTGCCTTAACGTGCGTTTCATGCGCTGAAAATCACGTTTTGGCCAAGTATCATAATTTTCACTATAACTTAATTTCTATCATTTAGAATGATGCTAAATGCAAAATTTACTTGAATTGGACGATTTTACACTATATACACAGTAACTATGTGCCTCTGACAGTTTGTTTCGCAGCAGGGGAACATTTCAGTTTTTATTGCCTTAACGTGCGTTTCATGCGCTGAAAATCATGTTTTGGCCGAGTATGATAGTTTTCACTATAACTTAATTTCTATCACTTAGAATGATGCTAAATGAAAAACTTACTTGAATTGGACGATTTTACACTATATATACAATAACTATGTGCCTCTGACATTTGTTTCGCAGCAGGGGAACATTTCAGTTTTTATTGCCTTAACGTGCGTTTCATGTGCTGAAAATCACGTTTTGGCCAAGTATCACAATTTTCACTATAACTTAATTTCTATCACTTAGAATGATGCTAAATGCAAAACTTACTTGAATTGGACGATAATACACCATATACACAGTAACTATGTATCTCTGACAGTTTGTTTCGCAGCAGGGGAACATTTCAGTTTTTATTGCCTTAACGTGCGTTTCATGCGCTGAAAATCACGTTTTGGCCAAGTATCATAGTTTTCACTATAAACTTAATTTCTATCACTTAGAATGATGCTAAATGCAAAACTTACTTGAATTGGACGATTTTACACTATATCCACAGTAACTATGTGCCTCTGACAGTTTGTTTCGCAGCAGGGGAACATTTCAGTTTTTATTGCCTTAACGTGCGTTTCATGCGCTGAAAATCATGTTTTGGCCGAGTATGATAGTTTTCACTATAACTTAATTTCTATCACTTAGAATGATGCTAAATGAAAAACGTACTTGAATTGGACGATTTTACACTATATATACAATAACTATGTGCCTCTGACATTTGTTTCGCAGCAGGGGAACATTTCAGTTTTTATTGCCTTAACGTGCGTTTCATGTGCTGAAAATCACGTTTTGGCCAAGTATCACAATTTTCACTATAACTTAATTTCTATCACTTAGAATGATGCTAAATGCAAAACGTACTTGAATTGGACGATAATACACCATATACACAGTAACTATGTATCTCTGACAGTTTGTTTCGCAGCAGGGGAACATTTCAGTTTTTATTGCCTTAATGTGCGTTTCATGCGCTGAAAATCACGTTTTGGCCAAGTATCATAGTTTTCACTATAACCTAATTTTTATCACTTAGAATGATGCTAAATGCAAAACTTACTTGAATTGGACGATTTTACACTATATACACAATAACTATGTGCCTCTGACAGTTTGTTTTGCAGCAGGGGAACATTTCAGTTTTTATTGCCTTAACGTGCGTTTTATGCGCTGAAAATCACGTTTTGGCCAAGTATCATAATTTTCACTATAACTTAATTTCTATCACTTAGAATGATGCTAAATATAAAACTTACATGAATTGGGCGATTTTACACTATATACACAGTAACTATGTGCCTCTGACAGTTTGTTTCGCAGCAGGGGAACATTTCAGTTTTTATTGCCTTAACGTGCGTTTCATGCGCTGAAAATCACGTTTTGGCCAAGTATCATAGTTTTCACTATAACTTAATTTCTAGCACTTAGAATGATGCCAAATGCAAAACTTACTTGAATTGGATGATTTTACACTATATACACAGTAACTATGTGCCTCTGGCAGTTTGTTTCGCAGCAGGGGAACATTTCAGTTTTTATTGCCTTAACGTGCGTTTCATGCGCTGAAAATCACGTTTTGGCCAAGTGTCATAATTTTCACTATAACTTAATTTCTATCACTTAGAATGATGCTAAATGCAAAACTTACTTGAATTGGACGATTTTACACTATATACACAGTAACTATGTACCTCTGGCAGTTTGTTTCGCAGCAGGGGAACATTTCAGTTTTTATTGCCTTAACGTGCGTTTCATGCGCTGAAAATCACGTTTTGGCCAAGTATCATAATTTTCACTATAACTTATATTCTATCACTTAGAATGATGCTAAATGCAAAACTTACTTGAATTGGACGATTTTACACTATATACACAGTAACTATGTACCTCTGGCAGTTTGTTTCGCAGCAGGGGAACATTTCAGTTTTTATTGCCTTAACGGGCGTTTCATGCGCTGAAAATCACGTTTTGGCCAAGTGTCATAATTTTCACTATAACTTAATTTTTGTCACTTAGAATGATTCCAAATGAAAAACTTGCTTGAATTGGACGATTTTGCACTATATACACAGTAACTATGTGTCTCCGACAGTTTGTTTCGCAGCAGGGGAACATTTCAGTTTTTATTGCCTTAACGTGCGTTTCATGCGCTGAAAATCACGTTTTGGCCAAGTATCATAGTTTTCACTATAACTTAATTTCTATCACTTTGAATGATGCTTAATGCAAAAGTTACTTGGATTGGACGATTTTACACTATATACACAGTAACTATGTGCCTCTGACAGTTTGTGTCGCAGCAGGGGAACATTTCAGTTTTTATTGCCTTAACGTGCGTTTCATGTGCTGAAAATCACGTTTTGGCCAAGTATCACAATTTTCACCATAACTTAAATTCTATCACTTAGAATGATGCTAAATGAAAAACTTACTTGAATTGGATAATTATACACAGTAACTATGTGCCTCTGACAGTTTGTTTCGCAGCAGGCGAATATTTCAGTTTTTATTGCCTTAACTTGCGTTTCATGTGCTGAAAATCACGTTTTGGCCAAGTATCACAATTTTCACCATAACTTAAATTCTATCACTTAGAATGATGCTAAATGAAAAACTTACTTGAATTGGACGATTTTACACTATATACACAGTAACTATGTGTCTGTGACAGTTTGTTTCGCAGCAGGGGAACATTTCAGTTTTTATTGCCTTAACGTGCGTTTCATGCGCTGAAAATCACGTTTTGGGCTAGTATCATAATTTTCACCAGAAATTAATTTCTGTCACTTAGAATGATGCTAAATGCAAAACTCACTTGAATTGGACGATTTTACACTATATACCCAGTAACTATGTGTCTCTGACAGTTTGTTTCTAAGCAGGGGAACATTTCAGTTTTATTGCCTTAACGTGCGTTTCATGCGCTGAATATCACATTTTGGCCAAGTATCATAGTTTTCACTATAACTTAATTTCTATCACTTAGAATACACAGTAACTATGTGTCTCTGACAGTTTGTTTCGAAGCAGGGGAACATTTCAGTTTTTAATGCCTTAACGTGCGTTTCATGTGCTGAAAATAACGTTTTGGGCAAGTATCACAATTTTCACTATAACTTAATTTCTATCACTTAGAATGATGCTAAATGCAAAACTTACTTGAATTGGAAGATTTTACACTATAAACACAGTAACTATGTGTCTCTGACAGTTTGTTTCGCAGCCGGGGAATATTTCAGTTTTTATTGCCTTAACGTGCGTTTCATGTGCTGAAAATCACGTTTTGGCCAAGTATCACAATTTTCACTATAACTTAATTTCTATCACTTAGAATGATGCTAAATGAAAAACTTACTTGAATTGGACGATAATACACTATATACACAGTAACTATGTGTCTCTGACAGTTTGTTTGGCAGCAGGGGAACATTTCAGTTTTTATTGCCTGAATGTGCTTTTCATGCGCTGAAAATCATGTTTAGGCCAAGTATCATAGTTTTCATTATAACTTAATATCTAGCCATTAGAATGATGCCAAATTAAAAACTTATTAAATTATAAAATTTGATGATATTACACTAAATATAGAGAGACATTTGTGTCTCTGACAGTTTTACAAGTTATGACTCCAGACTCTTAATTTACAATTCTGCCTTTATGGATACATTGCATCACCACCCCCTGAGTGGATCACTTACCTCTCACTGTCTTTCACTTACCTTCATTCAGCATGTAGGTGTCAGATCACCTGATGACTATTCATATTACCTCACCCGAAGTTATTACACAGAAGGGATTGTGTTGTGTTACCCCAAGTTTAGAGTCGCTACGGATGTGGGAAACTTACAGCGTCTGTCTGCCAGAGAGCAGCAGCTGGAACCGATTGTGACCAGGGTGGCATGGGTCCCTGATCATGTCCCTGGCTCTGCTGAGGTAACGAGGGCTGGCAATGTCTTCCAGTGAGGGCAGAGTAGCCGACAATCTTCTGCGTAGTGGTAATATCTTTCTAAATAGCCTTTTTGTCTGCTGCCGTTCTTTCCGCGTACCACCAAATGTGCTTTTTTTGCGCTGATAAGCACATTTTGGTCGAATATGAAAGTTTCCAAGTGTGCACTTGACCCTGGATGACCTGGAGAGTGACAGTTACTCCTGAAGTTGAACCTTTTTTTCATCCCACAATTCAAGGAAACAATTGCAAACCCTGTTAGCCAGCCTTTCTTATATTTCGCGAGGCGAACAAACAATTGCAAGGCCAACTAGTTAGTCTTTCTTACATTCCACGATCTTTTAATTCAATTGTAAAACCAGTTTGGCTAGTCTACCTTGCAGTCTACGATCTTATCAAACAAAGGTAAAACCAGTATGACCACATGGTAAGACAAGAATAAACAATTATTAAGCCAGTTAGCCAGTCCATCCCACAATTCCCTCCTTTTGTGTCTGTGAAAATATCGAAATATTGAAATGGCTGTTTCCATGAGCCAGAGAAGAACCAGTCAAGCCATCCACGTTGTGAAACCGAATCTCCGGTCACAGCTCTCTGCATGTTCCTAATAGCCTGCAGGGCATCATGGACCGAGCAGGACATGCCGGCAGGGATGAAGGGGCAGCAGGAGTCTCCCACCATGGCACACACACAGCCCCGCTGGGTGGCCACTCCGTCAAGAGCAGGGCAGCCCTGGAAAATCACCTGGGCCATGGCGGCTACCCAGCCTGACTGATGCGCCGACACAGGCCCGGAACCTGCCTTCAATGGTCTTCAAATGCAGGGCGTTCCTTGCCGCTCCCACTCAAGGGAACTGAGCCATTACGATTTTGGATGGGACTGACCAGTATTTGTGTTTGAGGGACACATCCGAGCCACACACTGGATCATGGTCGTGAGCTCCGTCAATAATGTGCACAAATGGAGGTCATTGATTCGGGAATAACAGAACTTCTGAAGATCCCTAGATGATTATTTTTATACATAATAATCAAAAATACATCCCCATCGTCAATGGATACAATTTTTCGGGTAAATTCACTAACCAGAACAGACTGGGCCTGGTTCTAATACAACCACTATTTTAATCGCAGAATGCCTGTTTTGGACACTGTTTATGGTGGGAAAATAGCTCCAGAACCATTCTGGATCATTATTTTTACACAGAATAGTGAAAATACATCCATCTACACATTCAACACTAATTATGGGTAGAAGCACCAACCAGAACCGACTGGGCCTGGTTCTAATACGACCTCTTTTTTAATCGCAAAATGCCTGTTTTGGACAATGTTTATGGTGGGAAACATTATTTTTATAGAAAATAGTGAAACTACATCCACCCACTCAATCAACACAAATTCTGGGTAAATACACCAACCAGAACCGATTGGGCCTTGTCCTAATACAACCACTATTTTTATCGCAAAATGTTTTGGACACTATTGACGGTGTGAAATATTCCCAGAACATCCCTGCATCTTTAATTTTACACATAATAGTGAAAATGCATCCATCCACACAATTGACACTAAATCTGGGTAAAAGCGGCAACCAGAACCGACTGGGCCCGGTTCTAATTCAACCACCGTGCAAAATAAAGATCCATTGGAGGTTTTTGATTCTTGTGTAAAAAAAGCCCCAAAACATCCCTACATGATTATTTTTAAACAGAATAGTAAAATATACATCCCCATCCTCTTTGGACACAAGTTTCGGATATAAACAGCAACCAGAACCGAGACTACCCAGTTATAATGCAACTATCCATCGTTCCTGCCTGCCTAAAATCTGCCACCATCATTCCTGTCCCCAAAAAGGCCAACCATCTGCAGCTTGAACGATTACAGGCCTGTTGCTCTCACGCCTGTGATCATGAAGTGCTTTGAAAAGTTGGTGGCCCGACACATCAGAAGGACAATCCCCCCCTCAGTTGACCCTCACCAGTTTGCTTATAGAGAAAACAGGTCCACTGAGGATGCTATCGCTGTGGCTCTTCACACAGCACTGAGCCACCTGGAGCACCGGGGGAACTATGTGACGATGCTTTTCATAGACTATAGCTCAGCCTTTAACACCATCAAGCCGGACATCCTGAAGGACAAACTCTACCACCTTGGACTATCCTCTTCAATCTGCTGCTGGGTAAAGAACTTCTTGACTGATCGACCATAAACTGTCAGAATGGGTCCACACCTCTCTTCCGCCATTACACTGAACACTGGCTCACCACAAGGCTGTGTACTGAGTCCTGTCCTGTACTCCTTGTACACATACGACTGCACACCAGCCCACCAGTCAAACTCTATCATCAAATTCGCCGATGACACCACTGTGATCGGACTCATCTCAGGCGGGGATGAGTCAGCTTACAGAGACGAGGTCGACAAACTGTCTTCTTGGTGCTCGGCGAACAATCTTACACTAAATACCGCAAAGACTAAAGAAATAATCCTGGACTTTCGCAAGCGCAGCACAGACCTGGCCCCACTCCTCATTAACGGAGTATGTGTAGACAGGGTCCAATCCTTCAAATTTCTGGGAGTCCACGTCACAGATAGGCTATCCTGGTCCACAAACACCACAGTGTTAGTAAAGAAGGCCCAGAAACGACTCCACTTTCTCAGGGTACTGAGAAGGGACAAATTGGACACCAAGCTTCTGGCAACCTTCTACAGAGCCACTGTGGAGAGCATCCTGACTTACGGCATTACAGTGTGGTATACCGGAAGCACGGCAGCAGACAAAAAAGCCATACAGAGGGTGATAAACACTGCCCAGAAGATCGTCGGCTGCTCTCTGCCATCACTAGAAGACATTGCCAACCCCCGATACCTTAGAAGAGCCGGGTCCATTGTTGGAGACCCATGCCACCCTGGACACGGCCTGTTCCAGTTGCTTCCATCTGGCAGACGCTACAGGTCCTACAAAGCACGGACAAACAGGCTCAAGGACAGCTTTTTCCCAACAGCCATCAGGTCTCTGAACCTGCAGCAACACGTGACGTGACGACTACACATATCCCTACTATGAAATTAAGTCAAGTCGAAATGAAGTAACAGGAAGGTCGTTTGGCGCAGATCTGCCTTCCAAAGGCTGACTGAGGGAGGGTAAGTATAAAGACTGAGAGGTAAGTGATCCACCTTATTCTTGTTGGCATCGGTGAGGCATCTTGCAGTCGCCGCAAAATGGCGCTCAAGGCGGAGAGCTAACAAGTATGAATATGTCATAAATAAATGTCATAAATGTGTCTGGCCTGGAAAGACGAACTTGTGGTGAAGCACTATACAATTTCGTCATACGCTGCTGAGGGTATGATGACTACTAAGCTTTTTGTCAAGTCAATGATGACGACAATGCCTATGTCTGATTTTCATTTTTTCATTTTTTCAACTACTATTTTTTATCGCAAAATGCATGTTTTGGAGACTATTTATGGTGGTAAATACCCCTAGAACCATCCTGGATCTTTATTTTTAGACAGAATAGTGAAAATACATCCACCTACACAATCAACACTAACTCTGGGTAAAAGCACCAACCAGAACCGACTGGGCTTGGTTCTACTACAACCACCATGCAAAATAAAGTGCCCAAATGGAGGTCATTTATTCGGGCATAGAAGAACTTCTGAACATCCCTAGATGATCATTTTTATACAAAATAGTCAAAAATACAACCCCATTCCTATTGGACACACGTTAAGGGGGTATACACAAACCAGAACCGACTGGGCCTGGTTCTAATACAACCACTATTTTTGTCGCAAAATGCATGTTTTTGACACTATTTCTGGTGGGAAATAGTCTCAGAACATCCCTGGATCTTTATTCTTACAGAGAATAGTGAAAATACATCAAACCCACACAATCGACACTAATTGTGGGTAAAGCACCAACCAGAACCGACTGGGCCTGGTTCTAAACAACCACTTGTAAATAAAGTGCCCAAATTGAGGTCATTGATTAGGGCATAACAGAACTTCTGAACATCCCTAGAATATTATTTTTATAAAGAATAATAAAAAATACATCCCCATAATCATTGGACACAATTTCTGGGTAAAAACACGAACCAGAACCGACTGGGCGTGGTTCTAATACAACCACTACTTTAACCGCAAAATGCCTGTTTTGGACACTGTTTGTGGTGGGAAATAGCTCCAGAATCATCCTGGATCATTATTGTTATACAAAATAGTGAAAATACATCCACTCACACAATAAACACAAATTCTGGGTAAAAGCACCAACCAAAACCGACTGGGCCTGTTTCTAAACCACCACTTGTAAATAAAGTGACCAAATAAAAGTAATTCATTCGGGCATAAACGAACTTCTGAACATCGCTAGATGATTACTTCTATACAGAATAGTCAAGTATACATCCCCATCATAATTGGACACAAGTTTCGTATACAAACACCCACCAGAACCGACTGGACCCTGTTATAATGCAGCCACTATTTTGTATCGCAAAATGCATGTTTTGGACACTATTTATGGAGGGAAATAGCCCCGGAACTGTCCTGGATCTTTATTTTTAGACAGAATAGTGAAAATACATCTACCCACACAATGGATACTATATCTGGGTAAAAGCACCAACCAGAACCGACTGGGCCTGGTTCTTAAAAACCACCACTTGTAAATAAAGTGCCCAAATTGAGGTCATTGATTCGGGCGTAACAAAACTTCTGAACATCCCTAGATGATTATTTTTATACAGAATAATCAAAAATACATCCTTATCATCATTGGACACAATTTCAGGGTAAAAACACCAACCAGAATCGCCTGGGCCTGGTTCTAATACAACCACTATTTTAATCGCAAAATGCCTGTTTTGGACACTTTTTATGGTGGGAAATAGCTCCAGAATCACCTAGAATGATGCCAATGAAAGACTTACATGGATAGGACGATTTTACACTATATACACAGGAACTATGTGTCTCTGACAGTGCGTTGGCAGCAGGGGAACGTTTCAGTTTTTATTGCCTTAATGTGCTTTTCATGGCCTGATAATCACGTTTTGGCCAAGTATGATAGTTTTCATTGTAACTTAATTTCTATCACTTTGAACGATGCCAAATAAAAAACTTACTTGAATTGGACGATTTTACACTATATACACAGTAACTGTGTCTCTGACAGTTTGTTTGGCAGCAGGGGAACTTTTCAGTTTTTATTGCCTTAATGTACTTTTCATACCCTGAAAATCACGTTTTGACCAAGTATGATTGTTTTCATTGTAACTTAATTTTTAGCAATGAGAATAATGCCAAATGGATAACTTACTTGAATTGGACGATTTTACACTATATACACAGTAACTATGTGTCTCTGACAGTTTTTTTGGCAGCAGGGGAATATGTAAGATTAGACAAAGTATCTTTGCAAATGCTTGTTCATATTGTATAAGCTTTTGTGAGTATAACAGCATTGTAGTCATCCTTACGGCTGACATAGCAGCATAAACACCCAACTGTCTGACTGAATAAACAATCTTAGTCTTGTGATTGGGGTGACATGTCAGCACAAATATTCAACTGTCTGACACTGATCAATTACTTTTTGCCCTGCAAATGACTGAAATGTATCTGTCCAAAGTCCTAATGACAACTGTCAGTTTTTCCTGTATTTAAGACACACACACTGGTCATTCGACTAGAGTTTCAGGAACATCGCGTTGAACAGGACCATACTGTAGGAACTCTCACTGTCCACTTTGCAGTCTGGTAATAAACCAATTGGTCCGGGACCAATGAAAGTAGAACAAGAATTAGCAAAGGCATTATAGTCTTGGTCTGTTAATAGAGTCAGGGACTTAACTAAGACAAAGTCAGGGACTTTTGGTCTTTGTGTGTTCAGAAATATTGGGTTAATCACAAAGTGGAGATCAATTTCGGGTAATTTAGAAAATAATTGTTGTTTAAACTATTAGGTAAGTAATTAATATGGGTCAGAAAGCAACAAAAGGGATGGGTTTATTGTCAGACTGCAAAATGAAAATCGGAGAGTTACCGGGACGAAATATCATGGTCCAGCTTGGGCTAAGCCTAATGGCCACCCAAAATGGCCTCCGACCCAGGGAATTACAGACCAAAAATATCTTCCACACCACCACATCTAACAGCTTCTACTCTCTCTACATTGTCGGGAATGATTCTGCCAAGGTAGCTGAAAGTCTAAGAGAACAGTCTGAAGATATCTGCCCAGCAGCACCAGGACAGGAACAACAAACATGGCCATTACATGTCACCCTGAAGTTCATGGGAGACCGGACGACAAGTGGTTAAACCAATTCTCACAGTTGCCCACTCAACGAATCATAATTAACCACGTATATGCAACTGACCTAATGGACAACCCATTGCCCCCGGACACATTGCCTATGGGGATGGATCATCATCAAAAACCCTGGATGGAGAAAAACACAACGTATATGCCGTGGTGACTCAAAAAGACAACCTCAAGACAGGACGACTCCCTGGCGACTGGTCTGCACAAGCCGCAGAAATAGTGGCACTGACAGAGGCATGTAGACTATTCCTAGAATAAGACGTGACGGTGGAAAGACACAGCCCAATCCCTGCTGAATTCCTAAGAGAAATGCAAAATCATTCCCCAGAAAAAGAGAAACTGCAATGGGAAACAGAAGGAGCCACTCAACACAAGAACGGACTCTATGCAGTAGAAAACAAGCCATGCGTGACACGATCATTGTTTGAAGTAATTGCCAAATTGAGCCATGGGAGGAGCCATGTCTCAACAGGAGGGATGATCAGTGCAGTACAACAAACAATGCATGTTCCCAGAGGTCTCCAAACTTCAATTTTTTTGGCAGAAACTGTCTGAACTGCTGTAGACACAACTCTCAAGGCATCGAACGACCCAAGCATGGAACAAGGCAAACAGGAACATATCCCTTCGAGCTTCTGAACATGGATTTCATCAAACTGAACCAAAGTGCTGGACTTGTCGAACAAACCATTAGAACAGTAAAACTCAGACTCAGAAAAACCATGGAAGACACAGGAAAACCATGGCAAGAATGCCTGAGCCTGGTAGAAACGTACATGAAAATCATTCCAACAGCACAGGGATGCACACCATTTGAGGCAGTGAACGACAGACCCTTCCACTTAACAATGTGGGAAAAAGATCTGGTGGTAGAAGAGAAAAGAGAAACAGATTCCCTCACTAAGTGGTTATGCAAAATGTTCCAAGAAAGAACTGTGATGAATGCAAAATAATCTGCCGACATCTTCTCTGTCTCCCACAGAGGAGGTCCTGTCCCCAGGAGACCTGGTACTCGTCAAGGTGATAAAAAGAAAGTGCTGGTCTTCTCCACGTTAGGACGGACCTCACCGTGTGATTTTGGCCATCATCATCACCGCTCTGTGTTCAACCACATGGGGGGAACGTACCAGAACCTTGGTACACTCCCACTGGAGGAGAATGCCCCACTAGCTGGTTCAGGAAACGATCAGGGGCCCCCAGATCTGCATCCCATTAACCAAGACACCAATCGTCGTTCAAGTACCTTTGCTCAGCCTACAGCTTACTCACTTGGGATTACACAGGACTGACTCCAGTTATTTTTATTGGTACCTACAAGCTCCCAGAGTCTGAATGGTCTGGCCAGACACCTTGGACCAGGTCCTCCTCCATACAGGCTACAAAACCATCACATGGCCCCTTTCCAAAGAAGCTACCACCATGACCGCTAACTTCACCAAGTTAGCCACCACCATCAAAGATGGTAAACATATGCTAGACCTTACGACCAATATCCAACAAAAAGGCTGCATCAACCTATGCCTCCGACCGGACCGACCAGGAAAAGGCCCCCTCTTTACTATCACCATCCGCACTACTAGTCCAGCCATGGTCCCCAAAGTGATTGGTGTGAACCCCTTCGTACAACCATCCGCCACACGCCTACTCAAAATCCGTCCGGCAGGAACACCTAAGCCTGAGTAGATACACCTTATTCTCGCCCATGTCCAAACACAGGAAGAAAACGACTCCAACCCGATGATGAGGAACAGTTGGTACAGATACACCGCACTCACAGCCCGCGCCACAACCAATGAGTTGTTATGTCTGTTCCCTCTTGCCTACTGCCGTAGCCCAACCACAGCTATGGTCCAACCGACAGAACGAAGAACTCGCCAACCTCACCTACAACTGTATCCTGGGTAATCTGAGAGAATCCTTCCAGCAAAGCTCGACCGCCTACATACCATGGTCGCAGTACCATTAGCAGCTACAGTCAATACCGCAACGTATGTCCAGTGCAACAACCGAACAGACTGTTATCCATCCTGTTTCAACTTCAGCGGACCGGATCCGAAGACCCCTTTGGACCAAGTTCACGTCACCAGGTGCGCCGAGATCAGACACATTCCTTCCCAATCATGGACAGTACTGGACCAAATATGGTGGCTCTGCGAATGGCAAGTGTATATGATCATCCCCACCAATACAACTGGGCTCTGTGTCCCTACATCTGCATCCGACCACACGTACGTTCTAACAGCAGACTCGATTCCAACTGTCGACGCCAACCCACATCTACCCACCAGGCGTCAACGACGGAGCTTTGATTTCTTCCCCCATGATTCAGTTTGGGGCTCGGATGTCCCCCTCTAATACAAACACTGGTCAGTCTCCTCCAAAAGCATGATGGCGGTGTTCCCCAGGGTAGGAACAGCGAAGAACACCCTACGTCTAGAAACCATTGACTACAGATTCCAGGCCCGACACTAATCAATTACTTGTTGCCCTGCAAATGACTGAAACGTATCTGTCCAAAGTCTTAGGGACAACTGTCAGTTTTGCCTGTATTTAAGACACACTCACTGGTCATTCGACTAGAGTTGCAGTAACATCGCAGTGAACAGGAGCCCACTGTAGGAACTCTCACTGTCCACTTTGCAGTCTGGTCATACATATTTTCTATTTACATTTATCTCACTCTTTCTTAGCCTGCTCCTGAAGTTGTATTTTCAGACCTAACAAACATTTCAGTTTTTTTGCCCTAATGTGCGTTTCATCCGCTGAAAATCATGTTTTGGCCAAGTATCATAGTTTTCACTATAACTTAACCTAACCCTAACCCTAACCCTAACTTCCATCACTTAGAATGATATCAAATGAAAAACCTACTTAATTTGGATGATTATACACTATATACACAGTAACTATGTGTCACTGACAGTTTGTTTCGAAGCGGGGGAACATTTCAGTTTTTATTGCCTTAATGTGCATTTCATGCGCTGAAAATCACGTTTTGGCCATGTATCATAGTTTTCACTATAACTTAATTTCTATCACTTAGAATGATGCCAAATGAAAAACTTACTCGAATTGGACAATTATACACTATATACACAGTAACTATGTGCCTCTGACAGTTTGTTTCGCAGCAGGGGAACATTTCAGTTTTAATGCCTTAACGTGCGTTTCATGCGCTGAAAATCACGTTTTGGCCAAGTATCAAAATTTTCACTATAACTTAATTTCTATCACTTAGAATGATGCTAAATGCAAAACTTACTTGAATTGGACGATTTTACACTATATACACAGTAACTATGTGCCTCTGACAGTTTGTTTCGCAGCAGGGGAACATTTCAGTTTTTATTGCCTTAACGTGCGTTTCATGCGCTGAAAATCACGTTTTGGCCAAGTATCATAGTTTTCACTATAACTTAATTTCTAGCACTTAGAATGATGCTAAATGCAATACTTACTTGAATTGGATGATTTTACACTATAGACACAGTAACTATGTGCCTCTGGCAGTTTGTTTCGCAGCAGGGGAACATTTCAGTTTTTATTGCCTTAACGTGCGTTTCATGCGCTGAAAATCACGTTTTGGCCAAGTATCATAGTTTTCACTATAACTTAATTTCTATCACTTAGAATGATGCTAAATACACAACTTGCTTGAATTGGACTATTTTACACTATATACACAGTAACTATGTGTCTCTGACAGTTTGTTTCGCAGCAGGGGGACATTTCAGTTTTTATTGCCTTAACGTGCGTTTCATGCGCTGAAAATCATGTTTTGGCCGAGTATGATAGTTTTCACTATAACTTAATTTCTATCACTTAGAATGATGCTAAATGAAAAACTTACTTGAATTGGACTTTAATACACTATATACACAGTAACTATATGTCTCTGACAGTTTGTTTCGCAGCAGGGGAACATTTCAGTTTTTATTGCCTTAACGTGCGTTTCATGCGCTGAAAATCACGTTTTGGCCAAGTATCATAATTTTCACTATAACTTAATTTATATCACTTAGAATGATGCCAAATGAAAAACTTACTTGAATTGGACAATTATACACTATATACACAGTAACTATGTGTCTCTGACAGTTTGTTTCGCAGCAGGGGAACATTTCAGTTGTTATTGGCTTAACGTGCGTTTCATGCGCTGAAAATCACGTTTTGGCCAAGTATCATAGTTTTCATTATAACTTAATATCTAGCCATTAGAATGTTGCCAAATGAAAAACTTATTAAATTATAAAATTTGATGATATTACACTATGTATAGAGAGACATTTGTGTCTCTGACAGTTTTACACAGTTTTACAAGTTATGACTCCAGACTCTTAATTTACAATTCTGCCTTTATGGATACATTGCATCACCACCCCCTGAGTGGATCACTTACCTCTCACTGTCTTTCACTTACCTTCATTCAGCATGTAGGTGTCAGATCACCTTGTACCTAATGTCTATTCATATTACCTCACCCGAAGTTATTACACAGAAGGGATTGTGTTGTGTTACCCCAAGTTCAGAGTCCCAACGGATGTGGGAAACTTACAGCGTCTGTCTGCCAGAGAGCAGCAGCTGGAACCGATTGTGACCAGGGTGGCATGGGTCCCTGATCATGTCCCTGGCTCTGCTGAGGTAACGAGGGCTGGCAATGTCTTCCAGTGAGGGCAGAGTAGCCGACGTTCTTCTGCGTAGTGGTGATACCTTTCTAAATAGCCTTTTTGTCTGCTGCCGTTCTTCCCGCGTACCACCAAATGTGCTTTTTATGTGCTGATACGCACGTTTTGGTCGAATATGAAAGTTTTCAAGTGTGCACTTGACCCTAGATGACCTGGAGAGTGACAGTTACTCCTGAAGTTGAACCTCTTTTCATCGCACAATACAAGGAAAAAATTGCAAACCCTGTTAGCCAGCCTTTCTTATATTTCTCGAGGCGAACAAACAATTGCAAGGCCAACTAGTTAGCCTTTCTTACATTCCACGATCTTTTAATTCAATTGTAAAACCAGTTTGGCTAGTCTACCTTGCATTCTACGATCTTAAAAAACAAAGTTAAACCAGTATGACCACATGGTGCGACAAGAATAAACAATTATTAAGCCAGTTAGCCAGTCCATCCCACAATTTCCTCCTTTTGTGTCAGTGAAAATATCGAAATATTGAAGTGGCTGTTTCCATGAGCCAGAGAAGAACCAGTCAAGCCATCCTCGTTGTGGACCCGGATCTCCGGTCACAGCTCTCTGCATGTTCCTAATAGCCTGCAGGGCATCATGGACCGAGCAGGACATGCCGGCAGGGATGAAGGGGCAGCACGAGTCTCCCACCATGAAACACACACAGCCCCGCTGGGTGGCCACTCCGTCAAGAGCAGCCCTGGAAAATCACTTGGGCCATAGCGGCTACCCAGCCTGACTGATGCGCCGACACAGGCCCGGAACCTGCCTTCAATGGTCTTCAAATGCAGGGCGTTCCTTGCCGCTCCCACTCAAGGGAACTGAGCCATTAGGATTTTGGATGAGACTGACCAGTATTTGTGTTTGAGGGACACATCCGAGCCACACACTGGATCATGGTCGTGAGCTCCGTCAATAATGTGCCCAAATGGAGGTCATTGATTCGGGAATAACAGAACTTCTGAAGATCCCAAGATGATTATTTTCATACATAATAATCAAAAATACATCCCCATCGTCAATGGATACAATTTTTCGGGTAAATTCACCAACCAGAACCGACTGGGCCTGGTTCTAATACGACCTCTTTTTTAATCGCAAAATGCCTGTTTTGGACAATGTTTATGGTGGGAAACATTATTTTTATAGAAAATAGTGAAACTACATCCACCCACTCAATCAACACAAATTCTGGGTAAATACACCAACCAGAACCGATTGGGCCTTGTTCTAATACAACCACTATTTTTATCGCAAAATGTTTTGGACACTATTGACGGTGTGAAATATTCCCAGAACATCCCTGCATCTTTAATTTTACACATAATAGTGAAAATGCATCCATCCACACAATTGACACTAAATCTGGGTAAAAGCGGCAACCAGAACCGACTGGGCCCGGTTCTAATTCAACCACCGTGCAAAATAAAGATCCATTGGAGGTTTTTGATTCTTGTGTAAAAAAAAAGCCCCAAAACATCCCTACATGATTATTTTTAAACAGAATAGTAAAATATACATCCCCATCCTCTTTGGACACAAGTTTCGGATATAAACAGCAACCAGAACCGAGACTACCCAGTTATAATGCAACTATCCATCGTTCCTGCCTGCCTAAAATCTGCCACCATCATTCCTGTCCCCAAAAAGGCCAACCATCTGCAGCTTGAACGATTACAGGCCTGTTGCTCTCATGCCTGTGATCATGAAGTGCTTTGAAAAGTTGGTGGCCCGACACATCAGAAGGACAATCCCCCCCCCTCAGTTGACCCTCACCAGTTTGCTTATAGAGAAAACAGGTCCACTGAGGATGCTATCGCTGTGGCTCTTCACACAGCACTGAGCCACCTGGAGCACCGGGGGAACTATGTGACGATGCTTTTCATAGACTATAGCTCAGCCTTTAACACCATCAAGCCGGACATCCTGAAGGACAAACTCTACCACCTTGGACTATCCTCTTCAATCTGCTGCTGGGTAAAGAACTTCTTGACTGGTCGACCACAAACTGTCAGAATGGGTCCACACCTCTCTTCCGCCATTACACTGAACACTGGCTCACCACAAGGCTGTGTACTGAGTCCTGTCCTGTACTCCTTGTACACATACGACTGCACACCAGCCCACCAGTCAAACTCTATCATCAAATTCGCCGATGACACCACTGTGATCGGACTCATCTCAGGCGGGGATGAGTCAGCTTACAGAGACGAGGTCGACAAACTGTCTTCTTGGTGCTCGGCGAACAATCTTACACTAAATACCGCAAAGACTAAAGAAATAATCCTGGACTTTCGCAAGCGCAGCACAGACCTGGCCCCACTCCTCATTAACGAAGTATGTGTAGACAGGGTCCAATCCTTCAAATTTCTGGGAGTCCACGTCACGGATAGGCTCTCCTGGTCCACAAACACCACAGTGTTAGTAAAGAAGGCCCAGAAACGACTCCACTTTCTCAGGGTACTGAGAAGGGACAAATTGGACACCAAGCTTCTGGCAACCTTCTACAGAGCCACTGTGGAGAGCATCCTGACTTACGGCATTACAGTGTGGTATACCGGAAGCACGGCAGCAGACAAAAAAGCCATACAGAGGGTGATAAACACTGCCCAGAAGATCGTCGGCTGCTCTCTGCCATCACTAGAAGACATTGCCAACCCCCGATACCTTAGAAGAGCCGGGTCCATTGTTGGAGACCCATGCCACCCTGGACACGGCCTGTTCCAGTTGCTTCCATCTGGCAGACGCTACAGGTCCTACAAAGCACGGACAAACAGGCTCAAGGACAGCTTTTTCCCAACAGCCATCAGGTCTCTGAACCTGCAGCAACACGTGACGTGACGACTACACATATCCCTACTATGAAATTAAGTCAAGTCGAAATGAAGTAACAGGAAGGTCGTTTGGCGCAGATCTGCCTTCCAAAGGCTGACTGAGGGAGGGTAAGTATAAAGACTGAGAGGTAAGCGATCCACCTTATTCTTGTTGGCATCGGTGAGGCATCTTGCAGTCGCCGCAAAATGGCGCTCAAGGCGGAGAGCTAACAAGTATGAATATGTCATAAATAAATGTCATAAATGTGTCTGGCCTGGAAAGACGAACTTGTGGTGAAGCACTATACAATTTCGTCATACGCTGCTGAGGGTATGATGACTACTAAGCTTTTTGTCAAGTCAATGATGACGACAATGCCTATGTCTGATTTTCATTTTTTCATTTTTTCAACTACTATTTTTTATCGCAAAATGCATGTTTTGGAGACTATTTATGGTGGTAAATACCCCTAGAACCATCCTGGATCTTTATTTTTAGACAGAATAGTGAAAATACATCCACCTACACAATCAACACTAACTCTGGGTAAAAGCACCAACCAGAACCGACTGGGCTTGGTTCTACTACAACCACCATGCAAAATAAAGTGCCCAAATGGAGGTCATTTATTCGGGCATAGAAGAACTTCTGAACATCCCTAGATGATCATTTTTATACAAAATAGTCAAAAATACAACCCCATTCCTATTGGACACACGTTAAGGGGGTATACACAAACCAGAACCGACTGGGCCTGGTTCTAATACAACCACTATTTTTGTCGCAAAATGCATGTTTTTGACACTATTTCTGGTGGGAAATAGTCTCAGAACATCCCTGGATCTTTATTCTTACAGAGAATAGTGAAAATACATCAAACCCACACAATCGACACTAATTGTGGGTAAAGCACCAACCAGAACCGACTGGGCCTGGTTCTAAACAACCACTTGTAAATAAAGTGCCCAAATTGAGGTCATTGATTAGGGCATAACAGAACTTCTGAACATCCCTAGAATATTATTTTTATAAAGAATAATAAAAAATACATCCCCATAATCATTGGACACAATTTCTGGGTAAAAACACGAACCAGAACCGACTGGGCGTGGTTCTAATACAACCACTACTTTAACCGCAAAATGCCTGTTTTGGACACTGTTTGTGGTGGGAAATAGCTCCAGAATCATCCTGGATCATTATTGTTATACAAAATAGTGAAAATACATCCACTCACACAATAAACACAAATTCTGGGTAAAAGCACCAACCAAAACCGACTGGGCCTGTTTCTAAACCACCACTTGTAAATAAAGTGACCAAATGAAAGTAATTCATTCGGGCATAAACGAACTTCTGAACATCGCTAGATGATTACTTCTATACAGAATAGTCAAGTATACATCCCCATCATAATTGGACACAAGTTTCGTATACAAACACCCACCAGAACCGACTGGACCCTGTTATAATGCAGCCACTATTTTGTATCGCAAAATGCATGTTTTGGACACTATTTATGGAGGGAAATAGCCCCGGAACTGTCCTGGATCTTTATTTTTAGACAGAATAGTGAAAATACATCTACCCACACAATGGATACTATATCTGGGTAAAAGCACCAACCAGAACCGACTGGGCCTGGTTCTTAAAAACCACCACTTGTAAATAAAGTGCCCAAATTGAGGTCATTGATTCGGGCGTAACAAAACTTCTGAACATCCCTAGATGATTATTTTTATACAGAATAATCAAAAATACATCCTTATCATCATTGGACACAATTTCAGGGTAAAAACACCAACCAGAATCGCCTGGGCCTGGTTCTAATACAACCACTATTTTAATCGCAAAATGCCTGTTTTGGACACTTTTTATGGTGGGAAATAGCTCCAGAATCACCTAGAATGATGCCAATGAAAGACTTACATGGATAGGACGATTTTACACTATATACACAGGAACTATGTGTCTCTGACAGTGCGTTGGCAGCAGGGGAACGTTTCAGTTTTTATTGCCTTAATGTGCTTTTCATGGCCTGATAATCACGTTTTGGCCAAGTATGATAGTTTTCATTGTAACTTAATTTCTATCACTTTGAACGATGCCAAATAAAAAACTTACTTGAATTGGACGATTTTACACTATATACACAGTAACTGTATCTCTGACAGTTTGTTTGGCAGCAGGGGAACTTTTCAGTTTTTATTGCCTTAATGTACTTTTCATACCCTGAAAATCACGTTTTGGCCAAGTATGATTGTTTTCATTGTAACTTAATTTTTAGCAATGAGAATAATGCCAAATGGATAACTTACTTGAATTGGACGATTTTACACTATATACACAGTAACTATGTGTCTCTGACAGTTTTTTTGGCAGCAGGGGAATATGTAAGATTAGACAAAGTATCTTTGCAAATGCTTGTTCATATTGTATAAGTTTTTGTGAGTATAACAGCATTGTAGTCATCCTTACGGCTGACATAGCAGCATAAACACCCAACTGTCTGACTGAATAAACAATCTTAGTCTTGTGATTGGGGTGACATGTCAGCACAAATATTCAACTGTCTGACACTGATCAATTACTTTTTGCCCTGCAAATGACTGAAATGTATCTGTCCAAAGTCCTAATGACAACTGTCAGTTTTTCCTGTATTTAAGACACACACACTGGTCATTCGACTAGAGTTTCAGGAACATCGCGTTGAACAGGACCATACTGTAGGAACTCTCACTGTCCACTTTGCAGTCTGGTAATAAACCAATTGGTCCGGGACCAATGAAAGTAGAACAAGAATTAGCAAAGGCATTATAGTCTTGGTCTGTTAATAGAGTCAGGGACTTAACTAAGACAAAGTCAGGGACTTTTGGTCTTTGTGTGTTCAGAAATATTGGGTTAATCACAAAGTGGAGATCAATTTCGGGTAATTTAGAAAATAATTGTTGTTTAAACTATTAGGTAAGTAATTAATATGGGTCAGAAAGCAACAAAAGGGATGGGTTTATTGTCAGACTGCAAAATGAAAATCGGAGAGTTACCGGGACGAGATATCATGGTTGAGCTTGGGCTAAGCCTAATGGCCACCCAAAATGGCCTCCGACCCAGGGAATTACAGACCAAAAATATCTTCCACACCACCACATCTAACAGCTTCTACTCTCTCGACATTGTCGGGAATGATTCTGCCAAGGTAGCTGAAAGTCTAAGAGAACAGTCTGAAGATATCTGCCCAGCAGCACCAGGACAGGAACAACAAACATGGCCATTACATGTCACCCTGAAGTTCATGGGAGACCGGACGACAAGTAGTTAAACCAATTCTCACAGTTGCCCAATGTTAGACTATAAATATTTTACCTGACTCCAATTCCTTAACTCTGTAGTCTCCAGTCTAACAATGGAGCGTGTTCAGCATCGGAGGAGACAAACCAGGGTTGAGCGAGTTTATCCACAGATGATTTATTCCATTCAAATTGATTCATACAGAGCTCCGGGTCTCCCTCCCATAGAATAAGCCCGCTGAGTGTTGATGTCCCAAAGCGGAGGATGGAAAAGACATTGTCCAAACCCGCGTTTGCCCAGTTATAGTCCAACAAAAATGCATATTCATTCGCTGATTAATAATGAGATGTGGGCTGGTCCAGGGCTGCTGTGAGGGGGGGTTTCTCTGGGCTCCACATCTTCCAGCCTTGAATCCACATCATCCAGACCTCTGTCTCCGCTGGTCCTATAAAGTCCCGACCCTCCGCCCTGCTCTTTGTTCCTCTGCCCTTTGAAGTCCTCCATCTGGTCTCTTATCAGTGTGGATCCCACCTTGAAATAAGAATGTCAGGAAGAGCCTTTTGTTAACATTATAGTTGAGGAGTCTCAGACCCATCCTTCTGTTCATATTGTATTTGAGTTGGGAACCAGTGGCGACTCTAAAACAAGACCGCCACAACAAAAGGAATGAGTAAAATGTGATATCAAAATGAAACAGCTATACTAAAAAGAATGAGTAAAATATGATATCAAAATGAAACAGCTATACTAAAAAGAATGAGTAAAATATGTTATATTCTTCATTCCCTCTCTTGGTCTCCTAAAGAGACCACATCAACAACACCACACAGGTTAGTGTCAAATGAAATGTAAAACTATATTAGTATAAAAACAAAGAAGCACTACATTAGTATATCCATGAACACGTGCCCAGCGGGGGGTCCAGAGGGGTCAGTTTGGCGCAACTGGACATACTGACCTCTAGGGCCTGGTCCCACTGCTTTATCGATCAGTCGAGTGACTAGAGCAGTGTATCCCGACCTTTTTTTAGCCGTGGCACACTTTTTGCATTGAAAAAAATCTGAAGGGACACCACCATCTGAAATTCTTTTACTTCAAAACTATGTCGCCTATATTTACAATGGTCATTCTCGTCAAAGTTTTATCAGCAGAAATCGCATGACAGTCTAAAATTATTCCAAAATCAAATTTTTCACACTGACCTAATGTCATCAAAATTTGGTCTGTGGATCCTGAACAACTTCCGGTTTAAGTGATGCAAAAAACAGAGTAATGTTATTAATTGCCTAATTTTATGATTTTTCGACAAATATTACTTAAATCTCCTAATATTACGCAAATAATGTTGTGCTCACACAGACTTCACGCCGGCAAAAGTTGATGCCCTAGAAACCAGACAACTTCCGTTTCGACTAAGAGAAAGAGCAAAAAATTACGGTTTGACAACTTGAATCTAATAATAGTATAATCTACAATTTAACGTCCATCATATTTTGATTTAAACCTTGCAATAGTTCCTTTATAATCTCCTTATATTCATATAAATTTTTCTCTCTCAATATCACATTGTATGACTTCTTGCAATTTCCCACGGCACACCTGACCATTGCTCACGGCACACCAGTGTGCCGCGGCACAGTGGTTGGGAAACACTGGACTAGAGTACGAGCTAAGGGGAAGATACAACAGCTACAGAGAATAAGCAGAGTAATGAGCACTCCAGCAGATATGAGGATGTTGCCTATCAAACCTTTCCAGGCACCAAAATAATCCATCCATTGGTCCCAGATTGAGGTGTCCACACCTGACTGATCGGCCATCTTATTAGTCAGGGTTCGGAGGCCTTCTAAAGCTTTGGTGAGACGTCCATTTGGAGCAGTGTTATTAGGAATGAAAGTACAACAGGCATCACCAAAGATAGCACACACACCACCCTTCTCAGCCAATAACATGTCTAATGCTATACGATTTTGGAAGGCCATGAGGGATGTTGCCGCTAGCTGGTCACGTACCGCCTCTAACGACTCAACCGTGTAATTGCCAAGTCGCTGGACATTGTAATGAATATAATTGATGCGATCAACATTTTTGTTGGGAGTTACCCAAATTAGAATACTTTCGAATCCCGCTGAAACCTGATTAGCAAGTTTATACTCATTAGGAACGCCACGGGGGACGCCTATGGCGTCAATATAGGTGGGATCGGAGTTACCCATCCAGGTGTGTGGTGCTCTCTTTTGGCGATGCAAGACCTCCTTCAGGTTTGGAGGTAACCTTATTTCAGCTGTGAGATTCACTGAGGAAACAGAAACAGGAAGTAACAGAGACACCACAGAACACACACCCGCAGCATTTGTGGGCAATCTATCATACAACTTATCACTTCCACACCATAACCAGATGTCAGCTCGGGATAAGGGGTATGGTACCGGAAAGAACATGTTTGATACACACCAGTCAGACGGAATGCTTCCCAATGATGTTCCAGTCCCTTGTAATTTGAGGCAGGTAAAATTTTGGCGTGCTACATATTTGTCAAAAATTGTTTTTTCTTTGTTCTCTCGGGTAAGTGGGAATATCGAATCGTATTTAGAGCACTTAAAGGTTGGATTGGTGTTTTTTAGGAGGTCCACAATACATTCTTTATCAATTGGGGCCGAAATGATACGGAGTACGGGTCGGGCACCCATACATACGAGACAATCATTTCGGGTTTCGCTGGCAGCTTGTTCCGCCATTAACAGCCAATTGTTAGATAACGCTGAAACACCTGTAGTCATTCTAAACCACTCGTCCACTGATGGTTTGCCATGAATTATCTGGACTATACTCGATCTAGGGGATACAAATGACGGAATCACCTTGCCGGTTGTCGCCTGAGTAATATTGGGGTTTTTACATATCCCCACTGACCAGCATGGATCGTTGTCCGAACACCATACAACAGGTTCAGGAAGCTACACTTTGTGGACGATGAAGTCCAGTCCCCCTCCCTCCACAGAGGTAAAGTGCCTTCCGACTCATTTATCCTGAGATACAAACCAGAATTATCAACAGAAAAATTTGAAACCCTCTTTTGCCATTCTTTAGCTGTTTTTGACCAGCCATAAGTACCAGGTGACCAGCGGGTCGACTGATCCATTACAAAGGTGTGTGCCCAATTACCCCCTGTGTCCTGGTACGGCCTAGCATCAATATACCATTGGTATCTGTTTCCCATTTCCATTATTTGTTGAGTATAACGCTGCATATGGAATAAACATGCGAATTTCGAACGTACCGTTGTAACAAAACCATAGCCTATTGTCATATAATAATTAATTGAAAAGATTATTGCTCAGCAAGCAATACCATAAAACTATAGGGAACTCTTTTATATTGGGTTTGACGTCTCCATATGGTTTCAATTGAGACTAAACCATCTTACAAAGGATTAGGATAACCTACCAGACAAGGGAAAATACGATGGGATCTAACAACTCCCTCAATCACCATTCTTTTGGGGAAAAGTGTTTTTACAAATGAAAAAACGTGTCCTACTTGGCAAGAAAAAAAAATATTGAAACAGTGTTTATCCTGTTACGCAGTAAATAGGAAGTCAATTTTTCCACTGTTTAATCATTTTACCTGCTTAAACCTTACAGGGCATGGTCTGAAGCTGGGGGCAATAAATGAGACGTGGTGTACCGGCGTTTTAAAACAAGCTACACCCCTGATACCACGTTCTTGCCTATGGTGGCGGGGTGGTAGATAAATTATACGACTCCTGCCAAAACGCGGCAGGACTAGGTACTTTGGTCTCACTGCTCTTACCGGTGTCTGTTTTTCCATCCACAGTGGAGGAGATACAATTGGCGGCTCAGAATTCGGAGGTGAAGGGTCGACCCTCCCGACATCGTCGAGAGGCATGGAGGGAAGGAGATCCAACATACATTGATGCGATTGGCATCCCCCGGGGCGTACCAGATGAGTATAAGCTGGCTAATCAGATCGCAGCAGGTTGGGAGTCCATCTTCCTTCTAATCACCCCAAACAAAAATGTGGATAGAATAAATTACTTACATTACAATGTCCAAAACTTGGAAATTATGTTAAACAGGGATTTGTGGCCATGAAGGAACAACTGGCAGCTACCAGTCTGATGGCGTTCCAGAATCGCATAGCGGTGGATATGATCCTTGAAACAGGGGGCGTGTGTGCAATGTTTGGAAAACAATGTTGCACCTTCATACCGAACAACACGTCACCCAGTGGATCTCTCACCAGGGCCATTACTGGCCTGCAAACACTGAACCGCAATATGCAAGAGCATTCTGGAGTAGATACGTCCGCATTGTCAGATTGGTGGGATAAGACCTTTGGAAAATATAAAGATTTGGCTACATCCTTCATGGTGACTATTGGCACAATAACCGCTATCCTAACATTGTGTGGGTGCTGTATTATCCCCTGTTTGCGCTCCTTGCTAAGCCGACTTATAAATACTGCAATTGCCCCTACAAATTCTAAAGTACATGAGTTGTATCTTATGGGACGGTTTGGGGAAAGCAGTGAGGTCCAGGAGTACGGTAAATCCGAGGACCAATTGGACGAATATAATTATGTTCTTTCTCTTTCAGACCAGCCATGGGAGTAAGGAGTAGGCGGGAAAAATCACAGGCACCCGACATTACCATTTAGTGATTACTAAGAAATGACTAATAACATACATATTATAAAAACGGGGGAATGTTGGGTTTATTCTGTTTTACTATTATAATAGTTATATTAATTCATTTCTTTATTAAATCATTCTCTTTCTATTCTCTGTATTAATTCATTACTTTGTTAAATCATTCTCTTTCTGTTTTCAAAAGTGTTGCGAGGTCACGAGTATTGCCAAGTCATCTTTAACCTGGACGGCCTGTTCCAGGATGGTTATAAAAACAATCCACCCAATCTGGGTCCTTGAGATTTGGTGGGCCCTTGGTGACGAGGCCAGGGCTATTCGGCCAATAACAAGAATGTTGTTATCGTTATGTAACCGTGCACTTCGGGTTTTTCTGTATGTAACCATTATATGATTATGATTATATTATATGATTCATTAGGTCAAGGAGGTTGTATAATTACTCTAATCTAAATGTTGTTAGGTCTAGTCTCCTGTTTTTGTTATTAGTAAAAAACTTTGATTGTTATTGTAGTCCCAGATGTTGTTTTTACTCATACGTGATGGAATGATCAACAACTCTGTAACTTGTTTTGATTCATGACCATAAGAGTGGGACGAAAACGTCTATTCGGTGAGACGTTCGGAAGTTGTAAGGTGACACTTGCTGACTCTCCCCTTCGGAGGCTTTTATCTGTTGTATCCATTTCTATTTAATTAAATGTCAATAATTGAATAAGATGTCTTCCTGCAGTTATTGATAATTACGGACGAAGGTAATTATTAATGAACCTAATAATTTAGCATCATTCTAAGTGATAGAAATTAAGTTATAGTGAAAACTATGATACTTGGCCAAAACGTGATTTTCAGCGCATGAAACGCACGTTAAGGCAATAAAAACTGAAATGTTCCCCTGCTGCGAAACAAACTGTCAGAGACACAT
Organism: Stigmatopora nigra; assembly: GCF_051989575.1. Taxonomy (NCBI): domain Eukaryota; kingdom Metazoa; phylum Chordata; class Actinopteri; order Syngnathiformes; family Syngnathidae; genus Stigmatopora; species Stigmatopora nigra. Next base: position 1,521,663 of record NC_135525.1, on the reverse strand, counting down.
AGTTACTGTGTATATAGTGTAAAATCGTCCAATCCAAGTACCTTTTGTATTTAGCATCATTCAAAGTGATAGAAATTAAGTTATAGTGAAAACTATGATACTTGGCCAAAACGTGATTTTCAGCGCATGAAACGCACGTTAAGGCAATAAAAACTGAAATGTTCCCCTGCTGCGAAACAAACAGTCAGAGACGCATAGTTACTGTGTATATAGTGTATTATCGTCCATTTCAAGTAAGTTTTTCATTTAGCATCATTCTAAGTGATAGAAATTAAGTTATAGTGAAAACTATGACACTTGGCCAAAACGTGGTTTTCAGCGCATGAAACGCACGTTAGGCAATAAAAAATGAAATGTTCCCCTGCTGCGAAACAAACTGCCAGAGGCACATAGTTACTGTGTATATAGTGTAAAATCGGCCAATTCAAGTAAGTTTTGCATCTAGCATCATTCTAAGTGATAAAAATTAAGTTATAGTGAAAATTATGATACTTTGCCAAAACTTTCGCCTGTTCTTGTTCCCTTTCTCTCAAGAATGTAACTTTTTGCAGCTTCAATAATTCAAGCTCCTCTTTCAGTACTTCCTCCCTCTGGAGAGATGCCATAATCTCTCTTTCTGTTGCTTGCTTGGTCTGAAAAAGTTTCTCCTTCTCCCCAACAAACATGTCCACCTGTTTCTCCAGAGCCATTTTCTCTTCTTGCAGTACGCTAATCTCATCAGTTTTCTGCTGCTCAGCTTGTTCAAACTGAAGTTCAAGATGGTCAATCTTTTTCTGAAAGGCTTCTCTCTGTTGCAATATGTCCTCTTCCAGTTTTTTGATGATGTGATCTTTAGATTGAACAATTTCATCAGTATGCAAGTTTTCTAGCGCCAAGAGTTTTTTCTGTCGGGCTATTTCCTCTTCATAAGATGAAAGCTTCAATTCTTTTGCTTCCACATCTGCTGCTGCCTTTGCTAAACAGCCAACTGTTTTGTCAAGCTGGTTCTTCAACTCTACATTTTCGTACTGCCGATTTTCTACAGCTTCATTTCTCGCAGAGAGCTGCTCCAACAAATCTCTTCTTTGCTTATCGCTCTCTCCATTATGCCTAGCTTGTTCTTGTTTCATGGCTTCAAGGTCCCTCTTGAGAATTTTTTCACGCTCAAGAGAGGCCAAGTGTTCACTATTTATTGCCTGCTTTGCCCCAAAAAGTCTCTGCCACCCCAGTCTTCTGTCTTCATACAACATCCTTATCCCCTCTTTTAATTTTAACAACTCAGACATACCTTTGTCCTCGTCTTTGAGTTCGTTCCTTTCCAGGTGGTTATCGATGTGACACAACAATTTGCATACTGATATGCGTTTCGTTTTCCCTATGTTAAGGAAATCACATATTTCTAACAGGTCATTAACTGTTAGCTTGTACAACATTTCTTCTACCTCTATGCGTACTTGCTCCCGTTCCATTTCCATTTTCTCAACACGGTAGGAGTTTGGTTTATGATGCAAAAGTGAACACTGAACTGGCACGTTTTTACCGTCTCTCTGATGATCTCTACTGGCCTCAGATGACGAGTACTCTGCCAACTTCACGTTCCTTTTAACAGCAACACCTCTTCTCACTGTCTTGATCCTGGTTGTGGTTTAGGTTTTGCGGGCTCAGCATTCAGTACTCAGGTTGTGAATACTGGTCATCAAAGCAGCAATCCCAGCAGCGGTGCCTCCAAAAATGTTGTACCCGTGATTTTCTTCCACGGGGTGGTAGTATTTCGCCTTTAAAAGACGGGTGAAATAATCAGACAGGTCCGTTGTTGTATTTTCAAACCAACTTCAGTTATTTAAGCAATTCACACAAAACATAATATACAATATATACATAGTAACATATTAACAACCCGTTATAATCCAAAGCAATGTACTTGCTGCATAAACGATTATAACTTATGAGTATTGTAACTTGTTACCTTTTGTTCCGGCCGTCATTTACTGCATACTATTATGCTACTGTTATAACGGCGGCCGAAAGTAGCCTGCTGTAGACAATGCACCCGAGGCGCGCACATTCGCGCACACACATAAAAAAAAGTAAACAACCCACGGTCGAAGGTAGCTCGCTTTAAACAATACCCGAGACTCGCACATTTACTCGCACACATGAAAAAGTAAATAACCAGCGGCCGAAGGTAGCTTGCTGTAAACAATACCCGAGACTCGCACATTTACGCGCACACATAAAAAAGTAAACAAGCATCACTAAGCATTACTTTCTTTCTGACATGCTACTATTGCCTCTTGCACATCTCACACTCAATCGTTATTCAAAACAAAGCAACATACCTTTAAAAGACGGGTGAAATAATCAGACAGGTCCGTTGTTGTATTTTCAAACCAACTTGGAGAAATGTCTGAATAGCCCGTTATTATACCCTACCAAGGTCTATGACCATTGGTTAATCATTACGTCATCGCCCCGTGTTTAACGCATGCTAGCGGCATGAGTCCCCTTTCAACTTAACACCTGCACTCATGTATAACATCAACTACTTCACCCTGTCACATTATAGTGAAAATTATGATACTTGGCCAAAACGTGATTTTCAGCGCATGAAACGCACGTTAAGGCAATAAAAACTGAAATGTTCCCCTGCTTCGAAACAAACTGCCAGAGGCACATAGTTACTGTGTATATAGTGTAAAATCATCCAATTCAAGTGAGTTTTGCATTTGGCATCATTCTAAGTGCTAGAAATTAAGTTATAGTGAAAACTATGATACTTGGCCAAAACGTGATTTTCAGTGCATGAAACGCACGTTAAGGCAATAAAAACTAAAATGTTCCCCTGCTGCGAAACACACTGTCAGAGGCACATAGTTACTGTGTATAATTATCCAATTCAAGTAAGTTTTTCATTTGACATCATTCTGATTGATAGAAATTAAGTTATAGTGAAAACTATGATACTTGGCCAAAACGAGATTTTCAGCGCATGAAATGCACATTAAGGCAATAAAAACTGAAATGTTCCCCCGCTGCGAAACAAACTGTCAGTGACACATAGTAACTGTGTATATAGTGTATAATTGTCCAAATTAAGTAGGTTTTTCATTTGATATCATTCTAAGTGATGGAAGTTAGGGTTAGGGTTAGGGTTAGGGTTAGGTTAAGTTATAGTGAAAACTATGATACTTGGCCAAAACGTGATTTACAGCGCATGAAACGCACATGAGGGCAAAAAAACTGAAATGTTTGTTAGGTCTGAAAATACAACTTCAGGAGCAGGCTAAGAAAGAGTGAGATAAATTTAAATAGAAAATATGTATTACCAGACTGCAAAGTGGACAGTGAGAGTTCCTACAGTGGGGTCCTGTTCACTGCGATGTTACTGCAACTCTAGTCGAATGACCAGTGAGTGTGTCTTAAATACAGGCAAAACTGACAGTTGTCCCTAAGACTTTGGACAGATACCTTTCAGTCATTTGCAGGGCAACAAGTAATTGATTAGTGTCGGGCCTGGAATCTGTAGTCAATGGTTTCCAGACGTAGGGTGTTCTTCGCTGTTCCTACCCTGGGGAACACCGCGGTCATGATTTTGGAGGAGACTGACCAGTGTTTGTATTAGAGGGGGACATCCGAGCCCCAAACTGAATCATGGGGGAAGAAATCAAAGCTCCGTCGTTGACGCCTGGTGGGCAGATGTGGGTTGGCGTCGACAGTTGGAATCGAGTCTGCTGTTAGAACGTACGTGTGGTCGGATGCAGATGTAGGGACACAGAGCCCAGTTGTATTGGTGGGGATGATCATAGACACTTGCCATTCGCAGAGCCACCATATTTGGTCCAGTACTGTCCATGATTGGGAAGAAATGTGTCTGACCTCCGCGCACCTGGTGACGTGAACTTGGTCCAAAGGGGTCTTCGGATCCGGTCCGCTGAAGTTGAAACAGGATGGATAACAGTCTGTTCGGTTGTTGCACTGGACATACGTTGCGGTATTGACTGTAGCTGCTAATGGTACTGCGACCATGGTATGTAGGCGGTCGAGCTTTGCTGGAAGGATTCTCTCAGATTACCCAGGATACAGTTGTAGGTGAGGTTGGCGAGTTCTTCGTTCTGTCGGTTGGACCATAGCTGTGGTTGGGCTACGGCAGTAGGCATGAGGGAACAGACATAACAAATCATTGGTTGTGGCGCGGGCTGTGAGTGCGGTGTATCTGTACCAACTGTTCCTCATCATCGGGTTGTAGTCGTTTTCTTCCTGTGTTTGGACATGGGCGAGAATAAGGTGTATCTACTCAGGCTTAGGTGTTCCTGCCGGACAGATTTTGAGTAGGCGTGTGGCGGATGGTTGTACGAAGGGGTTCACACCAATCACTTTGGGGACCATGGCTGGACTAGTAGTGCGGATGGTGATAGTAAAGAGGGGGCCTTTTCCTGGTCGGTCCGGTCAGAGGCATAGGTTGATGCAGCCTTTTTGTTGGATATTGGTCGTGAGCTCTAGCATATGTTTACCATCTTTGATGGTGGTGGCTAACTTGGTGAAGTTAGCGGTCATGGTGGTAGCTTCTTTGGAAAGGGGCCATGTGATGGTTTTGTAGCCTGTATGGAGGAGGACCTGGTCCAAGGTGTCTGGCCAGACCACTCAGACTCTGGGAGCTTGTAGGTACCAATAAAAATAACTGGAGTCAGTCCTGTGTAATCCCAAGTGAGTAAGCTGTAGGCTGAGCAAAGGGACTTGAACGACGATTGGTGTCTTGGTTAATGGGATGCAGATCTGGGGGCCCCTGATCGTTTCCTGAACCAGCTAGTGGGGCATTCTCCTCCAGTGGGAGTGTACCAAGGTTCTGGTACGTTCCCCCCATGTGGTTGAACACAGAGCGGTGATGATGATTGCCAAAATCACACGGTGAGGTCCGTCCCAACGTGGAGAAGACCAGCACTTTCTTTTTATCACCTTGACGAGTACCAGGTCTCCTGGGGACAGGACCTCCTCTGTGGGAGACAGAGAAGATGTCGGCAGATTATTTTGCATTCATCACAGTTCTTTCTTGGAACATTTTGCATAACCACTTAGTGAGGGAATCTGTTTCTCTTTTCTCTTCTACCACCAGATCTTTTTCCCACATTGTTAAGTGGAAGGGTCTGTCGTTCACTGCCTCAAATGGTGTGCATCCCTGTGCTGTTGGAATGATTTTCATGTACGTTTCTACCAGGCTCAGGCATTCTTGCCATGGTTTTCCTGTGTCTTCCATGTTTTTTCTGAGTCTAAGTTTTACTGTTCTAATGGTTTGTTCGACGAGTCCAGCACTTTGGTTCAGTTTGATGAAATCCATGTTCAGAAGCTCGAAGGGATATGTTCCTGTTTGCCTAGTTCCATGCTTGGGTCGTTCATTGCCTTGAGAGTTGTGTCCACAGCAGTTCAGACAGTTTCTGCCAAAAAAAATTGAAGTTTGGAGACCTCTGGGAACATGCATTGTTTGTTGTACTGTACTAATCATCCCTCCTGTTGAGACATGGCTCCTCCCATGGCTCAATTTGGCAATTACTTCAAACAATGATCGTGTCACGCATGGCTTATTTTCTACTGCATAGAGTCCGTTCTTGTGTTGAGTGGCTCCTTCTGTTTCCCATTGCAGTTTCTCTTTTTCTGGGGAATGATTTTGCATTTCTTTTAGGAATTCAGCAGGGATTGGGCTGTGTCTTTCCACCGTCACGTCTTGTTCTAGGAATAGTCTACATGCCTCTGTCAGTGCCACTATTTCTGCGGCTTGTGCAGACCAGTAGCCGGGGAGTCGTCCTGTCTTGAGGTTGTCTTTTTGAGTCACCACGGCATATACGTTGTGTTTTTCTCCATCCAGGGTTTTTGATGATGATCCATCCCCATAGGCAATGTGTCCGGGGGGCAATGGGTTGTCCATTAGGTCAGTTGCATATACGTGGTTAATTATGATTCGTTGAGTGGGCAACTGTGAGAATTGGTTTAACCACTTGACGTCCGGTCTCCCATGAACTTCAGGGTGACATGTAATGGCCATGTTTGTTGTTCCTGTCCTGGTGCTGCTGGGCAGATATCTTCAGACTGTTCTCTTAGACTTTCAGCTACCTTGGCAGAATCATTCCCGACAATGTCGAGAGAGTAGAAGCTGTTAGATGTGGTGGTGTGGAAGATATTTTTGGTCTGTAATTCGCTGGGTCGGAGGCCATTTTGGGTGGCCACTAGGCTTAGCCCAAGCTGGACCATGATATCTCGTCCCGGTAACTCTCCGATTTTCATTTTGCAGTCTGAAAATAAACCCATTCCTTTTGTTGCTTTCTGACCCATATTAATCACCTACTTAATAGTTTAAACAACAATTATTTTCTAAATTACCCGAAAGTGATCTCTACTTTGTGATTAACCCAATATCTCTGAACACACAAAGACCAAAAGTCCCTGACTTTGTCTTAGTTAAGTCCCTGACTCTATTAACAGACCAAGACTATAAAGCCCTTGCTAATTATTGTACTACTTTCATTGGTCCCGGACCAATTGGTTTATTACCAGACTGCAAAGTGGACAGTGAGAGTTCCTACAGTAGGGTCCTTTTCAACGCGATGTTCCTGCAACTCTAGTCGAATGACCAGTGTGTGTGTCTCAAATACAGGAAAAATTGACAGTTGTTACTAGGACTTTGGACAGATACATTTCAGTCATTTGCAGGGCAAAAAGTAATTGATCAGTGTCGGACAGTTGAGTATTTGTGCTGACATGTCACCCCAATCACAAGACTAAGATTGTTTATTCAGTCAGACAGTTGGGTGTTTATGCTGACATGTCAGCCATAAGGATGACTATGATGCTGTTATACTCACAAAAACTTATACAATATGAACAAGCATTTGCAAAGATACTTTGTCTAATCTCACATGTTCCCCTGCTGCCAAACAAACTGTCAGAGACACATTGTTACTGTGTATAAAGTGAAAAATCGTCCAATTCAAGTAAGTTATCCATTTGGCATCATTCTCAAGCTAGAAATTAAGTTATAATGAAAACAATCATACTTGGCCAAAACGTGATTTTCAGGGCATGAAAAGTACATGAAAGCAATAAAAACTGAAAAGTTCCCCTGCTGCCAGACAAACTGTCAGAGACACAGTTACTGTGTATGTAGTGAAAAATCGTCCAATTCAAGTAAGTTTTTCATTTAGCATCATTCTAAGTGATAGAAATTAAGTTATAGTGAAAATTATGATACTTGGCCAAAACGTGATTTTCAGCGCATGAAATGCACGTTAAGGCAATAAAAACTGAAATGTTCCCTGCTGCGAAACAAACTGCCAGAGGCACATAGTTACTGTGTATATAGTGTAAAATCGTCCAATTCAAGTAAGTTTTGCATTTAGCATCATTCTAAGTGATAGAAATTAAGTTATAGTGAAAATTATGATACTTGGCCAAAACGTGATTTTCAGCGCATGAAACGCACGTTAAGGCAATGAAAACTGAAATGTTCCCCTGCTGAGAAACAAACTGTCAGAGACACATAGTTACTGTGTATATAGTGTATAATTGTCCAATTCAAGTAAGTTTTTCATTTGGCATCATTCTAGGTGATTCTGGAGCTATCTCTTACCATAAACAGTGTCCAAAACAGGCGATACAAAATAGTGGTTGCATTATAACAGGGTCCAGTCGGTTCTGGTGGGTGTTTGTATACGAAACTTGTGTCCAATTATGATGGGGATGTATACTTGACTATTCTGTATAGAAGTAATCATCTAGCGATGTTCAGAAGTTCTGTTATGCCCGAATGAATTACTTTCATTTGGTCACTTTATTTACAAGTGGTGGTTTATGCCTCCATTTGGGCACTTTATTTTGCATGGTGGTTGTATTAGAACCAAGCCCAGTCGGTTCTGGTTGGTGCTTATACCCAGAGTTAGTATTGATTGTGTAGGTGGATGTATTTTCACAATTATGTCTAAATATAAAGATCCAGGATGGTTGTAGGGCTATTTCCCAGCATAAATTTTCTCCAAAACATGCATTTTGCGATAAAAAATAGTAGTTGCATTATAACTGGGTCCAGTCGGGTCTGGTTGCTGTTTATATCTGAAACTTGTGTCCAAAGATGATAGGGATGTATATTTTACTATTCTGTTTAAAAATAATCATGCAGGGATGTTTTGGGGCTTTTTTTTAATACAAGAATCAAAAACCTCCAATGGATCTTAATTTTGCATGGTGGTTGAATTAGAACCGGGCCCAGTCGTTTCTGGTTGCTGCTTTTACCCAGATTTAGTGTCAATTGTGTGGATGGATGCATTTTTACTATTATGTGTAAAATTAAAGATGCAGGGATGTTCTGGGAATATTTCCCACCGTCATTAGTGTCCAAAACATTTTGCGATAAAAATAGTGGAACTGAAACGTTCCCCTGCTGCCAAACACACTGTCAGAGACACATTGTTCCTGTGTATATAGTGTAAAATCGTCCTATCCATGTAAGTCTTTCATTGGCATCATTTTAGGTGATTATGGAGCTATTTCCTACCATAAAAAGTGTCCAAAACAGGCATTTTGCGATTAAAATAGTGGAAGTATTAGAACCAGGCCCAGGCGATTCTGGTTGGTGTTTTTACCCAGAAATTGTGTCCAATGATGATAAGGATGTATTTTTGATTATTCTGTATAAAAATAATCATCTAGGGATGTTCAGAAGTTCTGTTATGCCCGAATCAATGACCTCAATTTGGGCACTTTATTTACAAGTGGTGGTTTTTAAGAACCAGGCTCAGTCGGTTTTGGTTGGTGCTTTTACCCAGATATAGTATCCATTGTGTGGGTAGATGTATTTTCACTATTCTGTCTAAAAATAAAGATCCAGGACAGTTCTGGGGCTATTTCCCACCGTAAATAGTGTCCAAAACATGCATTTTGCGATACAAAATAGTGGCTGCATTATAACAGGGTCCAGTCGGTTCTGGTGGGTGTTTGTATACGAAACTTTTGTCCAATTATGATGGGGATGTATACTTGACTATTCTGTATAGAAGTAATCATCTAGCGATGTTCAGAAGTTCAGTTATGCCCGAATGAGTTACTTTCATTTGGTCACTTTATTTACAAGTGGTGGTTTAGAAACAGGCCCAGTCGGTTTTGGTTGGTGCTTTTACCCAGAATTTGTGTTTATTGTGCGAGTGGATGTATTTTCACTATTTTGTATAACAATAATGATCCAGGATGGTTCTGGAGCTATTTCCCACCAGAAAATGTCCAAAACAGGCATTTTGCGGTTAAGGTAGTGGTTGTATTAGAACCAGGACCAGTCGGTTCTGGTTCGTGTTTTTACCCAGAAATTGTGTCCAATGATGATGGGGATGTAATTTTTATTGTTCTTTATAAAAATAATATTCTAGGGATGTTCAGAAGTTCTGTTATGCCTGAATCAATGACCTCAATTTGGGCACTTTAATTACAAGTGGTTGTTTAGAACCAGGCTCAGTCGGTTCTGGTTGGTGCTTTACCCACAATTAGTGTCGATTGTGTGAGTGGATGTATTTTCACTATTCTCGGTAAGAATAAAGATCCAGGGATGTTCTGAGACTATTTCCCACCATAAATAGTGTCAAAAACATGCATTTTGCGACAAAAATAGTGGTTGTATTAGAACCAGGCCCAGTCGGTTCTGGTTTGTGTCTACACCCGTAACGTGTGTCCAATAGGAATGGGGTTGTATTTTTGACTATTCCGTATTAAAAAATATCATCTAGGGATGTTCAGAAGTTTTTCTATGCCCGAATAAATGACCTCCATTTGGACACTTTATTTTGCATGGTGGTTGTAGTAGAACCAAGCCGAGTCGGTTCTGGTTGGTGCTTTTACCAAGAGTTAGTGTTGATTGTGTAGGTGGATGTATTTTCACTATTCTGTCTAAAAATAAAGATCCAGGATGGTTCTAGGGGTATTTGCCACCATAAATAGTCTCCAAAACATGCATTTTGCGATAAAAAAATAGTAGTTGCATCATAACTGGGTCGTCTCGGTTCTGGTTGCTGTTTATATCCGAAACTTGTGTCCAAAGATGATCGGGATGTATATTTTACCATTCTGTTTAAACATAATCATGCAGGGATGTTTTGTGGCTTTTTTTATACAAGAATCAAAAACCTCCATTATGGATCGTTATTTTGCATGGTGGTTGAATTAGAACCGGGCCCAGTCGGTTCTGGTTGGTGCTTTTACCAAGAATTAGTGTCAATTGATTTGATGGATGCATTTTCACTATTCTGTGTGAAATTAAAGATGCAGGGAATATTTCCCACCGTCATTAGTGTCCATAACAGGCACTTTGCGATTAAAATAGTGGTCCTATTAGACCCAGGCCCAGTCGGTTCTGGTTGATGTATGTAGCCGGAACTTGTGTCAAATGATAATGGGGATGTATTTTTGACTATTCTCTATAAAAATAATCATCTAGGGATTTTCAGAAAATCTTTTATGCCCTAATCAATGACCTCCCTTTGGGCACTTTATTTTGCATAGTGGTTGTATTAGAAACAGGCCCAGTCGGTTCTGGTTTGTGTATACACCTGTAACTTGTGTCCGATGGGAATGGGGTTGTATATTTTACTATTCTGTATGAAAATCGTCATCTAGGGATGTTCAGAAGTTATTTTATGCCCGAATAAATGACCTCTATTTGGACATTTTATTTTGCATGGTGGTTGTATTAGAACCAAGCCCAGTCGGTTCTGGTTGGGTCTTATACCCAGAGTTAGTATTGATTGTGTAGGTGGATGTATTTTCACAATTCTGTCTAAAATTAAAGATCCAGGATAGTTCTAGGGCTATTTTCCAGCATAAATTTTCTCCAAAACATGCATTTTGCGATAAATAATAGTAGTTGCATTATAACTGGGTCCAGTCGGGTCTGGTTGCTGTTTATATCTGAAACTTGTGTCCAAAGATGATAGGGATGTATATTTTACTATTCTGTTTAAAAATAATCATGCAGGGATGTTTTGGGGCTTTTTTTATACAAGAATCAAAAACCTCCAATGGATCTTAATTTTGCATGGTTGTTGAATTAGAACCGGGACCAGTCGGTTCTGGTTGCCGCTTTTACCCACATTTAGTGTCAATTGTGTGGATGGATGCATTTTAACTATTTTGTGTAAAATTAAAGATGCAGGGATGTTTTGGGAATATTTCCCACCGTCAATAGTGTCCAAAACATTTTGCGATAAAAATAGTGGTTGTATTAGAACAAGGCCCAATCGGTTCTGAATATAGTGTATTATAGTGTATGTAGTGTATTATCGTCCAATTCAAGTAAGTTTTTCATTGTTGGGTTTATTCTGTATTACTATTATAAATATATTTGTATTAATTCATTTCTTTGTTAAATCATTCTCTTTCTATTTTCAAAGTTGTCAGGTTCATTAATAATTACCTTCGTCCGTAATTATCAATAACTGCAGGAAGACATCTTATTCAATTATTGACATTTAATTAAATAGAAATGGATACAACAGATAGCCTCCGAAGGGGAGAGTCAGCAAGTGTCACCTTACAACTTCCGAACGTCTCCTCGAATAGACGTTTTCGTCCCATTCTTATGGTCACAAGTTACAGAGTTGTTGATCATTCCATCACGTATGAGTAAAAACAACATCTGGGACTACAATAACAATCTAATAACAAAAACAGGGACTAGACCTAACAACATTTAGATTAGAGTAATTATACAACCTCCTTGACCTAAGAATCATATAATATAATCATAATCATATAATCGTTACATACAGAAAAACTCGAAGTGTACGGTTACATAACGATAACAATATTCTTGTTATTGTCCGAATAGCCCTGTCCTCGTCACCAAGGGCCCACCAAATCTCAAGGACCCAGATTGGGTGGATTGTTTGTATAACCATCCTGGAACAGGCTGTCTAGGTTAAAGATGACTTGGTGTGACCTCAAGACTTTTGAAAAACAGAAAGAGAATGATTTAACAAAGTAATGAATTAATACAAAGAAAAGAAAGAGATTGATTTAATAAAGAAATGAATTAATATAACTATTATAATAATAAAACAGAATAAACCCAACATTCCCCCGTTTTTATAATATGTATGTTATTAGTCATTTCTTAGTAATCACTAAATGGAAATGTCGGTGACTGGGATTTTATCCGCCTACTCCTTACTCCCATGGCTGGTCTGAAAGAGAAAAAACATAATTATATTCGTCCAATTGGTCCTCGGATTTATCGTACTCCTGGACCTCACTGCTTTCCCCAAACCGTCCCATAAGATACAACTCATGTACTTTAGAATTTGTAGGGGCCATTGCAGTAGTTATAAGTCGGCTTAGCAAGGAGCGCAAACAGGGGATACTACATCACCCACACAATGTTAGGATAGCGGTAATTGTGCCTATAGTCCAAATCTTTAGATTTTCCAAAGGTCTTATCCCACCAATCTGACAATGCGGACGTATCTACTCCAGAGTGCTCTTGCATATTGCGGTTCAGTGTTTGCAGGCCAGTAATGGCCCTGGTGAGAGATCCACTGGGTGACGCGTTGTTCGGTATGAAGGTGCAACATTGTTTTCCAAACATTGCACACACGCCCCCTGTTTCAAGGATCATATCCACCGCTATGCGATTCTGGAACGCCATCAGACTGGTAGCTGCCAGTTGTTCCTTCATGGCCACAAATCCCTGTTCAGTATAATTTCCAAGTTTTGAACATTGTAATGTAAGTAATTTATTCTATCCACATTTTTGTTTGGGGTGATTAGAAGGAAGATAGACTCCCAACCTGCTGCGATCTGATTAGCCAGCTTATACTCATCTGGTACGCCCCGGGGGATGCCAATCGCATCAATGTATGTTGGATCTCCTTCCCTCCATGCCTCTCGACGATGTCGGGAGGGTCGACCCTTCACCTCCGAATTATGAGCCGCCAATTGTATCTCCTCCACTGTGGATGGAAAAACAGACACCGGTAAGAGCAGTGAGACCAAAGTACCTAGTCCTGCCGCGTTTCGGCAGGAGTCGTATAATTTATCTACCACCCCGCCACCATAGGCCAGAACGTGGTATCAGGGGTGTAGTTTGTTTTAGAACGCCGGTACACCACGTCTCATTTATCGCCCCCAGCTTCAGACCATGCCCTGTAAGGTTTAAGCAGGTAAAATGATTAAACAGTGGAAAAATTGACTTCCTATTTACCGCGTAACAGGATAAACACTGCTTCAATATTTTTTCTTGCCAAGTAGGACACGTTTTTTCATTTGTAAAAACACTTTTCCCCAAATGAATGGTGATTGAGGGAGTTGTTAGACCCCATCGTATTTTCCCTTGTCTGGTAGGTTATCCTAATCCTTTGTAAGATGGTTTAGTCTCAATTGAAACCATATGGAGACGTCAAACCCAATATAAAAAAGTTCCCTATAGTTTTATGGTATTGCTTGCTGAGCAATAATCTTTTCAATTAATATTGGTGTTTCCCGTATCTTATTAAGTCAGAAAGTTTATCTTACCCGTCCCCTCAATGTTTCAATTGAGACCACCCTTTTACCAAAGTAGCTCCACATAGTGCTTGCCTTCTTTACACTCCATTAACAGCGCCCAATTATCCCCCGTTTGGGAAATCCCTGTTTCAGAAATAAATTTCACAGGTTAATATGTCAGTCCAAGCTTTCCAATCTTGACCAATTTCTGCAACAAGGCTTTTCCCAATCTTTAATTTTTTGCTGTTAATGTACCACACATATTTCCCACCATCTCTTTTTGTATGGCAACCGGGACGTCGCCGAGTCCAAATATATATTTTCAATGTGGAAATTTGATTTAGTAGGTAATGTTAATTCAATGTAAATGTGTATGTTTCTCGGTTTACCCTCCCGTAAGAAGGTGTATCCTCAATTGAAACGCCTCCGCCTTTTTCTCCAACTGGAGAAAACAACCCTACTGTGGAAAGGAATAGAATCACAATCATCATTAATCTCATTGCCCCAAAAGCAATAATTGTTTTCAACATGACTTTTTGTCTTTGTTTAGGGAGTTTTCCTCTTGAAACGTTTCAATTTAGACAACCTTCTTACTGTGGGAAAGGTGCATCCGTGTCCCCTTTCAGTAACAAGGACCCTCCCACTTTGCGTTGCTCCGATGTTTCTTCTTTTATGCTGCTTATCAGCATCCAGTCTTCAAGAATCACCGTCGCTTCGTCCGTTTCCTGTTGAGAAGCAAAATCTCCCTCTGATAGTCTAAATTTGGTGTGTGCGTTTTTTTTTTTTTTTTTCTCTGATAGATTCGCCTCATCATCCAATTGTCATTGTGTAGTGAATAATAACAATTTGTAAGGTCTACCAAACAGGACTTCATATAAGGTCCGCCAATTGTGGATGGTAGACAACTATTATATTAACAAAATGGGAGCCATTATCACTATAAATAGTTTCTGGAATTCCATATCGTGGAATGATATCCATATGATCTAATAAAAATAAAATAAAATCTATATGTATTTTTTGAAATGGATATGTGGGTATGCATATAGATTTAAACCCTAAGCCTTGTAGTGCCGTTGTAGCAAGGCCACCTCCCCCTTGTCGAGACATAGGTCTTCCCTTGACTCAAGCCCAAATTATTTTCTTTATTGATCTTTTATTGATAGATTATGTCTCGGTGGTCTGCCAATCAAAAAACACAAAAAGACAAACTATCATTCACGCTCACACTCATAAACAGAAGAATTTAGTGTGTTCAACCAGTCTAGCATCCATAATTTCATTTTGTGGGAGTAAACTGGAGTACCCGGAGAAAATCCACAAATTCTCGAGGACGCCATGAATACCCCACATTCCGGAAGGTCTGGATCCACCCCGCATTCATTAGTAGATCCTTTAATATACACACCCCCACTCTAGCATTTTAACCGTTTGTAAAAAATTACCTTCAAGTTTCACACAAAGTTATATCCTTTTTAATGCTATCAGTTTAGCTGTTTGTTCCCCGAATTGAGGTGGGAATAGTTTCACATCTAAGGTTTTTATTTTCACAGCCGCCATGACCTAATGGCTCCCTATCAGGTTTTTTGGAAAATCCCAATTCCCTCTAATAGCATGCCAATCACCTTTTAATGCGGCCATCCAATTTTGTTTCTACTTGTTTCAGGTGATAAGATAATCTCCCCCATTTGTAAAACTAATTCATCCACGCCTATTTTATACAACATGACGCCTATGGCCTTTATTACGTCGCCTTGACTCCAAATTCTATGAACCAAGATAACACGCCTAATTTGTAAGCGAATTTCGCCCATCCCATTTTGTTCATAGACAACCCATCTACCTAAAGCGTCACTTGTTTCAAAACATGAAAGGCCCCACTAGAATTCGTGCATCCAGCGCCAAATAGAGCCTATTTACCCATTTGTCTCAAACTCGTTTTAGATATGGGGTCCCCAATTTCCCAAAATTTCCCAGAATTTATGTACTACCACATCCTGTCAAAAACCCAAAACGACTAACATAACCTGTTTCTAAGCCAGATTCTGGAATTTGGAGAATTTCTCCTTTCCCTCCCTTATCTAAGCTTGTTATTGTCACTCGTTATCACTGTAACATTCAGGCGTATTAACCCCATCGTTGCTAAAGTTCTAACCAATTTGCATGCCCTTAAAGCCGTAAAAGCAACGTTATTTGGTTGTATCAATTGACCAATGCTTATCCAATCCGTAATATCCTTAAAGTCATCAATATGACCTGTGACAAAGCATATTTCCTCCTGCCAGGACAACAGACAATGTTCTTTCAAGTGCACTTTGAAAAACATTCCATGTTACTCCATTCTTAGGGAAAATATGCTCATCCTAAACCAATTATTTTATTTACAATTCACCTAATTATTTGGATGAATGCCATGAATTTTATCATGCCACTATTGCATTGTAAATTTCCCATCTGATGTCGTTAATCAGCCAAATAATTCAATACCTACTATACTTTGTAAATCACCTCATATGATGTTTACTTAAGACACGAGTCATTTCCCATAGCCTGTTACCAAAACAAAAAATCTACAACAATTAAATGAGACAAATCAACCTTTTGTTAGACAATTCTTAATTACAAACTTTAATGTTTTAAAACCTTATCGTCACCAATATACCATAATATTGTAAATTTTGTCGTCCTGGCCTTTTTTTCTTTTAACCAGCCAACCTCCTGGATTAAAGTATTTTGAACAATCAAAAAATTCTGAAATAGTATTAATATTATTTTATCCTCCAAAAGCTAGTTTCCTTTAACTAAGAGCCCTTTGAAATCCACAATTGCTCAAAAATGACTATTTTGGTCTATTTCCCAAATCCAAAGCTTTTTACCAAATCAACCTTTTACTGAACAGATTTTTCTATCCTCTTAATGCATTTCATTTTAAAACCCAAAATATCAATGCGAAAGCATTCGCATAACCTTGCATTTCTTGCAGCCCATGTATTGTTCTTATTCTGAAAAGTCCAAACAGAAAACGCAATTAGCCGTTAACTATGACCTCCACTCTTGCTGCGAAAACAGCATTGTTATCTTATGTTTACAAACCAGCTTTTTCCCTGTGCCCAAATACAACGCTTTTTTAGAGAAGACAACCATTAAAACGTCAAATTAACCCCTCTTCCGATATTCAACTACATCACAATATTTTTCCAAGACCCCATATATCCAGAATATGTATGCTGCAAGCACAACAATATGGCAAAAACCCATTTTCTGCCCTCAAGTTTGCTTCAGCACCCCCAAGGCCAATTATTATTATTATAATGTCTTCACGGAAAGGATCACAAAATTTTAGTCGTTTACACGGTCCGAACGCTCCCGAAAGCCCAACACAGTTAAATCGTCTGCCCCGCGGCCCACATGTTTCACTCCCATCTAATCAGCAGCCGCTGCACCAGAAACGCTTCCCCCGCAGTTGACACATTTTTTGGCAAGTCTAGAGCCTAATAAAAACACAAGTGACATTCCCTGCTAAAATTTAAATGATCATTTTGTATATATTCTTTTGTCTTTTTTTTTAAACACCATCTTCCCGTTAGCGGACGGGATCAAAAACCAAGCTGCAATAAGCCATCACATTGCTGTAAATTGACAGTACATATAGGTTATATTAACAAAGCACCACCAGCACTTGGAAATAACCATTCTAATTGTTGTTATACAAGCCCAAGCATCACAAAAAAAACCCAATTTATTGTAATCACAAAACGTCATACCCGGATTAACCAAATCAAATACCAGTGTCCCCATTAATTTTCTAGCTCCCTTTATTTTTTGTTAAACTTCCTCCGCGCCCGTCACCTATCTCGGTAAATATTTTCCCCGTCAGCCGAGGAGGCCCCGCTATTTTTCCCTTACCAAACAGTACTTTCCCGCCGCCACGGTCTTAAATATATCCCCGTTATCCGAGGGAGCCCCCACTATTTTCCCAAAATAGTATTTTTTAACTTCTCCCCGGCCTTATTTCGCCATTAGTGTCTGTGGAACAAGCTGTTACACTTTTATCCACTCACATATTATTTATATATGTATATTACCTCCATTAGTGTCTGTGGAACAAGCTGTTACACTTTTATCCACTCACATATTATTTATATATGTATATTACCTCTATGCATTAGTGCATATATTATCCTGCATTTTATGCATTTTAAGCTGGCCAGCAAACCCATATTTATTTATCCATAAATATAGCTGTGTAATATTTTTAAAGCGCTTTGTCTTTCCAATTTTTTCCAATCCTTACAAGTTAGACGTATTTTTTGGATCGTCATCCAAACCCGCCTTACAACACGTGTTTCCCATATTTTACTTTTTTGTAGTGAGTTCGTGTGCCTCACAGAGTTAACTTTATTATATCTATTTTTATTATTATCACTCCTTCGACTGTATTTCCTAGGCTTATCTTAATTTTACTGCAGAAACCACACAAACAACATACAACGTATATTCGTGCCTACCCTTTAGACACAGGACACTCCCCGGCCCCAATATTGTACCTCTAGTACAATACATTCGTGCCTACCCCTGAGACACAGGACACTTTCCAGCAAAGTGCCCCACCGTACCTGCCATTGACTAGTATAAACACAGGGTTTTATCGCCGTCACCCAGGACGCGAAACCAGCCCAACAATGGGCCTCACATACAATGTCCCTTTAACGCATTTGTAAACACCTTCACAACATGCAGACATTAATGTGGACTTACCCGAGATCCATCAGATGTCTCCCTCCAGCAGGAAAAGTCTTCAACCGCCGAGAATCCAGGCGCCCCCGTCGAAAAACTCCGGCCCACCAAGGGTTTTGAAGACGCCGTGCGCACGGTCACTTACCAGATGTCGAACAGCAGCGCCTGGGTTCTCGCACCGGTATATTGACCTCCATGGCTCAGAAGGACCAAAATGTCAGGTTCATTAATAATTACCTTCGTCCGTAATTATCAATAACTGCAGGAAGACATCTTATTCAATTATTGACATTTAATTAAATAGAAATGGATACAACAGATAGCCTCCGAAGGGGAGAGTCAGCAAGTGTCACCTTACAACTTCCGAACGTCTCCTCGAATAGACGTTTTCGTCCCATTCTTATGGTCACAAGTTACAGAGTTGTTGATCATTCCATCACGTATGAGTAAAAACAACATCTGGGACTACAATAACAATCTAATAACAAAAACAGGGACTAGACCTAACAACATTTAGATTAGAGTAATTATACAACCTCCTTGACCTAAGAATCATATAATATAATCATAATCATATAATCGTTACATACAGAAAAACTCGAAGTGTACGGTTACATAACGATAACAATATTCTTGTTATTGTCCGAATAGCCCTGTCCTCGTCACCAAGGGCCCACCAAATCTCAAGGACCCAGATTGGGTGGATTGTTTGTATAACCATCCTGGAACAGGCTGTCTAGGTTAAAGATGACTTGGTGTGACCTCAAGACTTTTGAAAAACAGAAAGAGAATGATTTAACAAAGTAATGAATTAATACAAAGAAAAGAAAGAGATTGATTTAATAAAGAAATGAATTAATATAACTATTATAATAATAAAACAGAATAAACCCAACAAAAGTGTTGCGAGGTCACGAGTATTGCCAAGTCATCTTTAACCAGGACGGCATGTTCCAGGATGGTTATACAAACAATCCACCCAATCTGGGTCCTTGAGATTTGGTGGGCCCTTGGTGACGAGGCCAGGGCTATTCGGCCAATAACAAGAATGCTGTTATCGTTATGTAACCGTGCACTTCGGGTTTTTCTGTATGTAACCATTATATGATTATGATTATATTATATGATTCTTAGGTCAAGGAAGTTGTATAATTACTCTAATCTAAATGTTGTTAGGTCTAGTCTCCTGTTTTTGTTATTGGTAAAATACTTTGATTGTTATTGTAGTCCCAGATGTTGTTTTTACTCATACGTGATGGAATGATCAACAACTCTGTAAATTGTTTTGATTCATGGCAATAAGAGGCGTACGAAAACGTCTATTCGAGGAGACGTTCGGAAGTTGTAAGGTGACACTTGCTGACTCTCCCCTTCGGAGGCTTTTACCCATTGTTTTCCATTTCTATTTAATTAAATGTCAATAATTGAATAAGATGTCTGCCTGCAGTTATTGATAATTACGGACGAAGGTAATTATTAATGAACCTAACATTCATTTAGCATCATTCTAAGTGATAGAAATTAAGTTATAGTGAAAACTATCATACAGGGCCAAAACATGATTTTCAGCGCATGAAACGCACGTTAAGGCAATAAAAACTGAAATGTTCCCCTGCTGCGAAACAAACTGTCAGAGACACAAAGTTACTGTGTATATAGTGTAAAATAGTCCAATTCAAGTAAGTTTTGCATTTAGCATCATTCTAAGTGATAGAAATTAAGTTATAGTGAAAACTATGATACTTGGCCAAAACGCTATTTTCAGCGCATGAAACGCACGTTAAGGCAATGAAAACTGAAATGTTCCCCTGCTGCGAAACAAACTGTCAAAGACACATAGTTACTGTGTATATAGTGTATAATTGTCCAATTCAAGTAAGTTTTTCATTTGGCATCATTCTAAGTGATAGAAATTAAGTTATAGTGAAAATTATGATACTTGGCCAAAACGTGATTTTCCGCGCATGAAACGCACGTTAAGGCAATAAAAACTGAAATGTTCCCCTGCTGCGAAACAAACTGTCAGAGACATATAGTTACTGTGTATATAGTGTATTATCGTCCACTTCAAGTAAGTTTTTCATTTAGCATCATTCTAAGTGATAGAAATTAAGTTATAGTGAAAACTATCATACTCGGCCAAAACATGATTTTCAGCGCATGAAACGCACGTTAAGGCAATAAAAACTGAAATGTTCCCCTGATGCGAAACAAACTGTCAGAGGCACATAGTTACTGTGTATATAGTGTAAAATCGTCCAATTCAAAAAAGTTTTGCATTTAGCATCATTCTAAGTGCTAGAAATTAAGTTATAGTGAAAATTATGATACTTGGCCAAAACGTGATTTTCAGCGCATGAAACGCACGTTAAGGCAATAAAAACTGAAATGTTCCCCTGCTGCGAAACAAACTGTCAGAGACATATAGTTACTGTGTATATAGTGTATTATCGTCCAATTCAAGCAAGTTTTTCATTTAGCATCATTCTAAGTGATAGAAATTAAGTTATAATGAAAACTATCATACTCGGCCAAAACATGATTTTCAGCGCATGAAACGCACGTTAAGGCAATAAAAACTGAAATGTTCCCCTGCTGCGAAACAAACTGTCATAGGCACATAGTTACTGTGTATATAGTGTAAAATCGTCCAATTCAAAAAAGTTTTGCATTTAGCATCATTCTAAGTGATAGAAATTAAGTTATAGTGAAAATTATGATACTTGGCCAAAACGTGATTTTCAGCGCATGAAACGCACGTTAAGGCAATAAAATCTGAAATGTTCCCCTGCTGCGAAGCAAACTGCCAGAGGCACATAGTTACTGTGTCTATAGTGTAAAATCATCCAATTCAAGTAAGTTTTGCATTTAGCATCATTCTAAGTGCTAGAAATTAAGTTATAGAGAAAATTATGATACTTGGCCAAAACGTGATTTTCAGCGCATGAAACGCACGTTAAGGCAATAAAAACTGAAATTTTGCCCTGCTGCGAAACAAACTGTCAGAGGCACATAGTTACTGTGTATATAGTGTATAATTGTCCAATTCAAGTAAGTTTTTCATTTTGCATCATTCTAAGTACTAGAAATTAAGTTATAGTGAAAACTATGATACTTGGCCAAAACGTGATTTTCAGCGCATGAATTGCACATTAAGGCAATAAAAACTGAAATGTTCCCCTGCTGCGAAACAAACTGTCAGTGACACATAGTTACTGTATATATAGTGTATAATCGTCCAAATTAAGTAGATTTTTCATTTGATATCAATCTAAGTGATGGAAGTTAGGGTTAGGGTTAGGTTAAGTTATAGTGAAAACTATGATACTTGGCCAAAACGTGATTTTCAGTGCATGAAACGCACATTAGGGCAAAAAACTGAAATGTTTGTTAGGTCTGAAAATACAACTTCAGGAGCAGGCTAAGAAAGAGTGAGATAAATTTAAATAGAAAATATGTATTACCAGACTGCAAAGTGGACAGTGAGAGTTCCTACAGTGGGGTCCTGTTCACTGCGATGTTACTGCAACTCTAGTCGAATGACCAGTGAGTGTGTCTTAAATACAGGCAAAACTGACAGTTGTCCCTAAGACTTTGGACAGATACGTTTCAGTCATTTGCAGGGCAACAAGTAATTGATTAGTGTCGGGCCTGGAATCTGTAGTCAATGGTTTCCAGACGTAGGGTGTTCTTCGCTGTTCCTACCCTGGGGAACACCGCCATCATGATTTTGGAGGAGACTGACCAGTGTTTGTATTAGAGGGGGACATCCGAGCCCCAAACTGAATCATGGGGGAAGAAATCAAAGCTCCGTCGTTGACGCCTGGTGGGTAGATGTGGGTTGGCGTCGACAGTTGGAATCGAGTCTGCTGTTATAACGTACGTGTGGTCGGATGCAGATGTAGGGACACAGAGCCCAGTTTTTTCGCGTGTTCGAGATTACATGCTTTTCCTATGAGGCCTTTTGCCTCGGAGGACATAGCTTCCTCCTCATTCTCAACGTCAAGGATCAATCGTCCACCTAAAGTCACTATTGGTGCTTGTATGGGTATACCGTGAGGTTTTAATGGAGCTTTATTATTCAGTGGAGGCGCTGAAGGTACAAGAGTCAAAGTTGGTTCGATCTAGGTGGGGGCCCTCACCGCAGCCAAAGCTATTGACGCAATTACCAGGTTGTGTATTGCCAATCTATGCTGTTTCAACTCCTCCTCCTTTCTCAGTATCAACCCCCGCCTCCACCTCCACACCTCCTCTTTTCTCCTTCGGAGTTCCACCTCCTTAGCTGTGACGTCATGCTCTACTTTCCGCAAAGCAATGGACAAGTTATTCATATTCCATTCATGCTTTTGACCTACAAAATGTACATTTTCTTTTAAAGTACTAAATTGTTTCACCAACTCGCGTCTTATTTTTGGTTGTTTTTTTAACTTGAACACCACTCAGAACCTGTGCTTCCACATCTGCATACAAAATTGTCAATTCATTCCATTCTCCACATTCTCCCGCACTCTCACATCCTTCCATTTTCACCAATTCAATCTAGATCAAGTCTCCGGATAAATTTGGAATTTTAGTATGTTCAATTCTAGGAATTATTGTTACTTTTTTTTTTTTTTTTTTTTTTTTTTTTTTTAGAATCAATTCTAGGAATCAAACATCTGTGGACCCAGTCGTTTCCCTGCTGAAGACTTTAAAATAACTCCTGCATACAACTCTTTCCGGAATCTCTTGTTCCTTTGTTTCATACGACCGTTTTCTCTATCTCAAAACGACCGTTCTGGGATCGTCATCAATTCCGACTCTAGGTATATTACAACCTTTTCGGAATCTCCTATTCCCGATATCCCCTTTCTATAGTCACTTCTCCATAATTTAAAAATCCAATAGCAGAATTTTAACGTTTCAGTAATAGGTATTCTGCTTACCTTTCAGTTGATCAGGCGCCTGTCGGAGAAGTCCCAAGAGAAAGGTCTCACGCTCGCCGACGCTCCCTCACGTTCGCTGACGTGGTTAACTTTTCCTTATTCCCACGTTCGCTGACGTGTTTTAACTTTTCCTTATTCCCACGTTCGCTGACGTGTTTAACTTTTCCTTATTCCCACGTTCGCTGACGTGTTTCGATAACCGCGACTCCACGTTCGCCGACGTGTTTTAGAGTCCGCGGCTGGCCTTAACCCATATGTCTACGCAGTCTCCTCCCTGGTTCACGGACGGAGTTATCGGCCTTAACCCCTATCTGTCTACGCAACCGACTCACGGACTGGGTCACCAAAACTGTTAGACTATAAATATTTTACCTGACTCCAATTCCTTAACTCTGTAGTCTCCAGTCTAACAATGGAGCGTGTTCAGCATCGGAGGAGACAAACCAGGGTTGAGCGAGTTTATCCACAGATGATTTATGCCATTCAAATTGATTCATACAGAGCTCCGGGTCTCCCTCCCATAGAATAAGCCCGCTGAGTGTTTATGTCCCAAAGCGGAGGATGGAAAAGACATTGTCCAAACCCACGTTTGCCCAGTTATAGTCCAACAAAAATGCATATTCATTCGCTGATTAATAATGAGATGTGGGCTGGTCCAGGGCTGCTGTGAGGGGGGGTTTCTCTGGGCTCCACATCTTCCAGCCTTGAATCCACATCATCCAGACCTCTGTCTCCGCTGGTCCTATAAAGTCCCGACCCTCCGCCCTGCTCTTTGTTCCTCTGCCCTTTGAAGTCCTCCATCTGGTCTCTTATCAGTGTGGATCCCACCTTGAAATAAGAATGTCAGGAAGAGCCTTTTGTTAACATTATAGTTGAGGAGTCTCAGACCCATCCTTCTGTTCATATTGTATTTGAGTTGGGAACCAGTGGCGACTCTAAAACAAGACCGCCACAACAAAAGGAATGAGTAAAATGTGATATCAAAATGAAACAGCTATACTAAAAAGAATGAGTAAAATATGATATCAAAATGAAACAGCTATACTCAAAAGAATGAGTAAAATATGATATCAAAATGAAACAGCTATACTAAAAAGAATGAGTAAAATATGTCATATTCTTCACCACTCAACGAATCATAATTAACCACGTATATGCAAATGACCTAATGGACAACCCATTGCCCCCCGGACACATTGCCTATGGGGATGGATCATCATCAAAAACCCTGGATGGAGAAAAACACAACGTATATGCCGTGGTGACTCAAAAAGACAACCTCAAGACAGGACGACTCCCCGGCGACTGGTCTGCACAAGCCGCAGAAATAGTGGCACTGACAGAGGCATGTAGACTATTCCTAGAACAAGACGTGACGGTGGAAAGACACAGCCCAATCCCTGCTGAATTCCTAAGAGAAATGCAAAATCATGCCCCAGAAAAAGAGAAACTGCAATGGGAAACAAAAGGAGCCACTCAACACAAGAACGGACTCTATGAAGTAGAAAACAAGCCATGCGTCCCACAATCATTGTTTGAAGTAATTGCCAAATTGAGCCATGGGAGGAGCCATGTCTCAACAGAAGGGATGATCAGTACAGTACAACAAACAATGCATGTTCCCAGAGGTCTCCAAACTTACTTCAATTATTTTGCAGAAACTGTCTAAACTGCTGTAGACACAACTCTCAAGGCAATGAACAACCCAAGCATGGAACAAGGCAAACAGGAACATATCCCTTCGAGCTTCTGAACATGGATTTCATCAAACTGAACCAAAGTGCTGGACTCGTCGAACAAACCATTAGAACAGTAAAACTCAGACTCAGAAAAACCATGGAAGATACAGGAAAACCATGGCAAGAATGCCTGAGCCTGGTAGAAACGTACATGAGAATCATTCCAACAGCACAGGGATGCACACCATTTGAGGCAGTGAAAGACAGAATCTTCCACTAACAATGTGGGAAAAAGATCTGGTGGTAAAAGAGAAAGGAGAAACAGAATCCCTCAATAAGTGGTTATGCAAAATGTTCCAAGAAAGAACTGTGATGAATGCAAAATAATCTGCCGACATCTTCTCTGTCTCCCACAGATGAGGTCCTGTCCCCAGGAGACCTGGTACTCGTCAAGGTGATAAAAAGAGAGTGCTGGTCTTCTCCACGTTGGGACGGACCTCACCGTGTGATTTTGGCCATCATCATCATCGCTCTGTGTTCAACCACATGGGGGGAACGTACCAGAACCTTGGTACACTCCCACTGGAGGAGAATGCCCCACTAGCTGGTTCAGGAAACGATCAGGGGCCCCCAGATCTGCATCCCATTAACCAAGACACCAATCGTCGTTCAAGTACCTTTGCTCAGCCTACAGCTTACTCACTTGGGATTACACAGGACTGACTCCAGTTATTTTTATTGGTACCTACAAGCTCCCAGAGTCTGAATGGTCTGGCCAGACACCTTGGACCAGGTCCTCCTCCATACAGGCTACAAAACCATCACATGGCCCCTTTCCAAAGAAGCTACCACCATGACCGCTAACTTCACCAAGTTAGCCACCACCATCAAAGATGGTAAACATATGCTAGACCTTACGACCAATATCCAACAAAAAGGCTGCATCAACCTATGCCTCCGACCGGACCGACCAGGAAAAGGCCCCCTCTTTACTATCACCATCCGCACTACTAGTCCAGCCATGGTCCCCAAAGTGATTGGTGTGAACCCCTTCGTACAACCATCCGCCACACGCCTACTCAAAATCCGTCCGGCAGGAACACCTAAGCCTGAGTAGATACACCTTATTCTCGCCCATGTCCAAACACAGGAAGAAAACGACTCCAACCCGATGATGAGGAACAGTTGGTACAGATACACCGCACTCACAGCCCGCGCCACAACCAATGAGTTGTTATGTCTGTTCCCTCTTGCCTACTGCCGTAGCCCAACCACAGCTATGGTCCAACCGACAGAACGAAGAACTCGCCAACCTCACCTACAACTGTATCCTGGGTAATCTGAGAGAATCCTTCCAGCAAAGCTCGACCGCCTACATACCATGGTCGCAGTACCATTAGCAGCTACAGTCAATACCGCAACGTATGTCCAGTGCAACAACCGAACAGACTGTTATCCATCCTGTTTCAACTTCAGCGGACCGGATCCGAAGACCCCTTTGGACCAAGTTCACGTCACCAGGTGCGCCGAGATCAGACACATTCCTTCCCAATCATGGACAGTACTGGACCAAATATGGTGGCTCTGCGAATGGCAAGTGTATATGATCATCCCCACCAATACAACTGGGCTCTGTGTCCCTACATCTGCATCCGACCACACGTACGTTCTAACAGCAGACTCGATTCCAACTGTCGACGCCAACCCACATCTACCCACCAGGCGTCAACGACGGAGCTTTGATTTCTTCCCCCATGATTCAGTTTGGGGCTCGGATGTCCCCCTCTAATACAAACAATGGTCAGTCTCCTCCAAAATCATGATGGCGGTGTTCCCCAGGGTAGGAACAGCGAAGAACACCCTACGTCTGGAAACCATTGACTACAGATTCCAGGCCCGACACTAATCAATTACTTGTTTCCCTGCAAATGACTGAAACGTATCTGTCCAAAGTCTTAGGGACAACTGTCAGTTTTGCCTGTATTTAAGACACACTCACTCGTCATTCGACTAGAGTTGCAGTAACATCGCAGAGAACAGGACCCCACTGTAGGAACTCTCACTGTCCACTTTGCAGTCTGGTAATACTTATTTTCTATTTAAATTTATCTCACTCTTTCTTAGCCTGCTCCTGAGTTGTATTTTCAGACCTAACAAACATTTCAGTTTTTTTGCCCTAATGTGCGTTTCATGCACTGAAAATCACGTTTTGGCCAAGTATCATAGTTTTCACTATAACTTAACCTAACCCTAATCCTAACCCTAACCCTAACCTCCATCACTTAGAATGATATCAAATGAAAAATCTACTTTATTTGGACGATTATACACTATATACACAGTAACTATGTGTCACTGACAGTTTGTTTCGCAGCGGGGGAACATTTCAGTTTTTATTGCCTTAATGTGCAATTCATGCGCTGAAAATCACGTTTTGGCCAAGTATCATAGTTTTCACTATAACTTAATTTCTAGCACTTAGAATGATGCAAAATGAAAAACTTACTTGAATTGGACAATTATACACTATATACACAGTAACTATGTGCCTCTGACAGTTTGTTTCGCAGCAGGGGAACATTTCAGTTTTTATTGCCTTAACGTGCGTTTCATGCGCTGAAAATCACGTTTTGGCCAAGTATCATAGTTTTCACTATAACTTAATTTCTAGCACTTAGAATGATGCTAAATGCAATACTTACTTGAATTGGATGATTTTACACGATAGACACAGTAACTATGTGCCTCTGGCAGTTTGTTTCGCAGCAGGGGAACATTTCAGTTTTTATTGCCTTAACGTGCGTTTCATGCGCTGAAAATCACGTTTTGGCCAAGTATCATAATTTTCACTATAACTTAATTTCTATCACTTAGAATGATGCTAAATGCAAAACTTACTTGGATTGGACGATTTTACACTATATACACAGTAACTATGTGTCTTTGACAGTTTGTTTCGCAGCAGGGGAACATTTCAGTTTTTATTGCCTTAACGTGCGTTTCATGCGCTGAAAATCACGTTTTGGCCAAGTATCATAGTTTTCACTATAACTTAATTTCTATCACTTAGAATGATGCTAAATGCAAAACTTACTTGAATTGGACTATTTTACACTATATACACAGTAACTATGTGTCTCTGACAGTTTGTTTCGCAGCAGGGGAACATTTCAGTTTTTATTGCCTTAACGTGCGTTTCATGCGCTGAAAATCATGTTTTGGCCCTGTATGATAGTTTTCACTATAACTTAATTTCTATCACTTAGAATGATGCTAAATGAATGTTAGGTTCATTAATAATTACCTTCGTCCGTAATTATCAATAACTGCAGGCAGACATCTTATTCAATTATTGACATTTAATTAAATAGAAATGGATAACAATGGGTAAAAGCCTCCGAAGGGGAGAGTCAGCAAGTGTCACCTTACAACTTCCGAACGTCTCCTCGAATAGACGTTTTCGTACGCCTCTTATTGCCATGAATCAAAACAATTTACAGAGTTGTTGATCATTCCATCACGTATGAGTAAAAACAACATCTGGGACTACAATAACAATCAAAGTATTTTACCAATAACAAAAACAGGAGACTAGACCTAACAACATTTAGATTAGAGTAATTATACAACTTCCTTGACCTAAGAATCATATAATATAATCATAATCATATAATGGTTACATACAGAAAAACCCGAAGTGCACGGTTACATAACGATAACAGCATTCTTGTTATTGGCCGAATAGCCCTGGCCTCGTCACCAAGGGCCCACCAAATCTCAAGGACCCAGATTGGGTGGATTGTTCGTATAACCATCCTGGAACAGGCCGTCCAGGTTAAAGATGACTTGGCAATACTCGTGACCTCGCAACACTTTGAAAATAGAAAGAGAATGATTTAACAAAGAAATGAATTAATACAAATATATTTATAATAGTAATACAGAATAAACCCAACATTCCCCCGTTTTTATAATATGTATGTTATTAATCATTTTTTAGTAATCACGAATGGAAATGTCGGGTGACTGGGATTTTTCCCGCCTACTCCTTACTCCCATGGCTGATCTGAAAGAGAAAGAACATAATTATATTCGTCCAATTGGTCCTCGGATTTACCGTACTCCTGGACCTCACTGTTTTCCCCAAACCGTCCCATAAGATACAACTCATGTACTTTAGAATTTGTAGGGGCAATTGCAGTAGTTATAAGTCGGCTTAGCAAGGAGCGCAAACAGGGGATACTACATCACCCACACAATGATAGGATAGCGGTAATTGTGCCTATAGTCACCACGAAGGATGTAGCCAAATCTTTAGATTTTCCAAAGGTCTTATCCCACCAATCTGACAATGCGGACGTATCTACTCCAGAGTGTTCTTACATATTGCGGTTCAGTGTTTGCAGGCCAGTAATGGCCCTGGTGAGAGATCCACTGGGTGACGTGTTGTTCGGTATGAAGGTGCAACATTGTTTTCCAAACATTGCACACACGCCCCCTGTTTCAAGGATCATATCCACCGCTATGCGATTCTGGAACGCCATCAGACTGGTAGCTGCCAGTTGTTCCTTCATGGCCACAAATCCCTGTTTAACATAATTTCCATGTTTTGGACATTGTAATGTAAGTAATTTATTCTATCCACATTTTTGTTTGGGGTGATTAGAAGGAAGATGGACTCCCAACCTGCTGCGATCTGATTAGCCAGCTTATACTCATCTGGTACGCCCCGGGGGATGCCAATCGCATCAATGTATGTTGGATCTCCTTCCCTCCATGCCTCTCGACCATGTCGGGAGGGTCGACCCTTCACCTCCGAATTCTGAGCCGCCAATTGTATCTCCTCCACTGTGGATGGAAAAACAGACACCGGTAAGAGCAGTGAGACCAAAGCACCTAGTCCTGCCGCGTTTCGGCAGGAGTCGTATAATTTATCTACCACCCCGCCACCATAGGCCAGAACGTGGTATCAGGGGTGTAGTTTGTTTTAGAACGCCGGTACACCACGTCTCATTTATCGCCCCCAGCTTCAGACCATGCCCTGTAAGGTTTAAGCAGGTAAAATGATTAAACAGTGGAAAAATTGACTTCCTATTTACTGCGTAACAGGATAAACACTGTTTCAATATTCTTTTTTTCTTGCCAAGTAGGACACGTTTTTTCATTTGTAAAAACACTTTTCCCCAAAAGAATGGTGATTGAGGGAGTTGTTAGATCCCATCGTATTTTCCCTTGTCTGGTAGGTTATCCTAATCCTTTGTAAGATGGTTTAGTCTCAATTGAAACCATATGGAGATGTCAAACCCAATATAAAAGAGTTCCCTATAGTTTTATGGTATTGCTTGCTGAGCAATAATCTTTTCAATTAATATTGGTGTTTCCCGTATTTTATTAAGTCAGAAAGTTTATCTTACCCGTCCCCTCAATGTTTCAATTGAGACCACCCTTTTACCAAAGTAGCTCCACCTAGTGCTTGTCCTCTTTATACTCCATTAACAGCGCCCAATTATCCCCCGTTTGGGAAATCCCTGTTTCAGAAGTAAATTTCACAGGTTAATATGTCAGTCCGAGCTTTCCAATCTTGACCAATTTCTGCAACAAGGCTTTTCCCAATCTTCAATTTTTTGCTGTTAATGTACCACACATATTTCCCACCATAGATTGACCCCTTGTATGGCAACCGGGACGTCCCCGAGTCCAAATATATATTTTCAATTTGGAAATTTGATTTAGTAGGTAATGTTAATTAAATGTAAATGTGTATGTTTCTCGGTTTACCCTCCCGTAAGAAGGTGTATCCTCAATTGAAACGCCTCCGCCTTTTTCTCCAACTGGAGAAAACAACCCTACTGTGGAAAGGAATAGAATCACAATCATCATTAATCTCCTTGCCTCAAAAGCAATAATTGTTTTCAACATGACTTTTTGTCTTTGTTTAGGCATTTTTCCTCTTGAAACGTTTCAATTTAGACAACCTTCTTACTGTGGGAAAGGTGCATCCGTGTCCCCTTTCAGTAACAAGGACCCTCCCACTTTGCGTTGCTCCGATGTTTCTTCTTTTATGCTGCGTATCAGCATCCAGTCTTCAAGAATCACCGTCGCTTCGTCCGTTTCCTGTTGAGAAGCAACATCTCCCTCTGATAGTCTAAATTTGGTGTGTGCGTTTTTTTCTCTGATAGATTCGCCTCATCATCCAATTGTCATTGTGTAGTGAATAATAACAATTTGTAAGGTCTACCAAACAGGACTTCATATAAGGTCCGCCAATTGTGGATGGTAGACAACTATTATTTTAACAAAATGGGAGCCATTATCACTATAAATAGTTTCTGGAATTCCATATCGTGGAATGATATCTATATGATCTAATAAAATAAAATCTATATGTATTTTTTGAGATGGATATGTGGGTATGCATATAGATTTAAACCATAAGCCTTGTAGTGTCGTTGTAGCAAGGCCACCTCCCCCTTGTCGAGACATAGGACTTCCCTTGACTCAAGCCCAAATTATTTTCTTTATTGATCTTTTATTGATAGATTATGTCTCGGTGGTCTGCCAATCAAAAAACACAAAAAGACAAACTATCATTCACGCTCACACTCATAAAAAGAAGAATTTAGTGTGTTCAACCAGTCTAGCATCCATAATTTCATTTTGTGGGAGTAAACTGGAGTACCCGGAGAAAATCCACAAATTCTCGAGGACGCCATGAATACCCCACATTCCGGAAGGTCTGGATCCACCCCGCATTCATTAGTAGATCCTTTAATATACACACCCCCACTCTAGCATTTTAACCGTTTGTAAAAAATTACCTTCAAGTTTCACACAAAGTTATATCCTTTTTAATGCTATCAGTTTAGCTGTTTGTTCCCCGAATTGAGGTGGCAATAGTTTCACATCTAAGGTTTTTATTTTCACAGCCGCCATGACCTAATGGCCCCCTATCAGGTTTTTGGAAAATCCCAATTTCCTCTAATAGCATGCCAATCACCTTTTAATGCGGCCATCCAATTTTGTTTCCACTTTTTTTTTTCCAGGTGATAAAATAATCTCCCCCATTTGTAAAACAAATTCATCCACGCCTAATTTATACAACATGACGCCTATGGCCTTTATTACGTCGCCTTGACTCCAAATTCTATGAACCAAGATAACACGCCGAATTTGTAAGCGAATTTCGCCCATCCCATTTTGTTCATAGACAACCCATCTACCTAAAGCGTCACTTGTTTCAAAACATGAAAGGCCCCACTAGAATTTGTGCATCCAGCGCCAAATAGAGCCTATTTACACATTTTTTCTCAAATTTGTTTTAGATATGGGTCCCCAATTTCCCGAAATTTCCCAGAATTCATGTACTACCACATCCTGTCAAAAACCCAAAACGACTAACATAACCTGTTTCTAAGCCAGATTCTGGAATTTGGAGAATTTCTCCTTTCCCGCCCTTATCTAAGCTTGTTATTGCCACTCGTTATCACTGTAACATTCAGGCGTATTAACCCCATCGTTGCTAAAGTTCTCACCAATTTGCATGCCCTTAAAGCTGTAAAAAGCAACGTTATTTGGTTGTATCAATTGACCAATGCTTATCCAATCCGTAATATCCTTAAAGTCATCAATATGACCTGTGACAAAGCATATTTCCTCCCGCCAGGACAACAGACAATGTTCTTTCAAGTGCACTTTGAAAAACATTCCATGTTACTCCATTCTTAGGGAAAATATGCTCATCCTAAACCAATTATTTTATCTACAATTCACCTAATTATTTGCATGAATGCCATGAATTTTATCATGCCACTATTGCATTGTAAATTTCCCATCTGATGTCGTTAACAGCCAAATAATTCAATACCTACTATATACTTTGTAAATCACCTCATATGATGTTTACTTAAGACAAGAGTCATTTCCCATAGCCTGTTACCAAAACAAAAATCTACAACAATTAAATTAGAGAAATCAACCTTTTGTTAGGCAATTCCTAATTACAAACTTTAATGTTTTAAAAACCTTATTGTCACCAATATACCATAATATTGTAAATTTTGTCATCCTGGCCTTTTTTTTTTAACCAGCCAACTTCCTGGATTAAAGTATTTTGAACAATCAAAATATTCTGAAATAGTATTAATATTATTTTATCCTCCAAAAGCTAGTTTCCTTTAACTAAGAGCCCTTTGAAATCCACAATTGCTCAAAAATGACTATTTTGGTCTATTCCCAAATCCAAAGCTTTTTACCAAAATCAACCTTTTACTAGACAGATTTTCTATCCTCTTAATATACATTTCATTTTAAAACCCAAAAAATGAATGTGAAAGCATTCGCATAACCTTGCATTTCTTGCAGACCATGTATTGTTCTTATTCTGAAAAGTCCAAACAGAAAACGCCATAAGCCGTTAACTATGACCTCCACTCTTGCTGCGAAAACAGCATTGTTATCTTATGTTTACAAACCAGCTTTTTCCCTGTGGCCAAATATAACGCTTTTTAGAGAAGACAACCATTAAACAGTCAAATTAACCCCTCTTCCGATATTCAACTACATCACAATATTTTTCCAAGACCCCATATATCCAGAATATGTATGCTGCAAGCACAACAATATGGCAAAAACCCATTTTCTGCCCTCAAGTTTGCTTCAGCACCCCCAAGGCCAATTATTATTATTATAATGTCTTCACGGAAGGGATCACAAAATTTTAGTCGTTTACACGGTCCGAACGCTCCCGAAAGCCCAACACAGTTAAATCGTCTGCCCCGCGGCCCACATGTTTCACTCCCATCTAATCAGCAGCCGCTGCACCAGAACGCTTCTCCCGCAGTCGACACATTATTTGGCAAGTCTAGAGCATAATAAAAACACAGGTGACATTCCCTGCTAAACATTTAAATGATCATTTTGTATATATTCTTTTGTCTTTTTAAACACCATCTTCCCGCTAGCGGACGGGATCAAAAACCAAGCTGCAATAAGCCATCACATTGCTGTAAATTGACAGTACATATAGGTTATATTAACAAAGCACCACCAGCACTTGGAAATAACCATTCTAATTGTTGTTATACAAGCCCCAGCATCACAAAAAAACCCAATTTATTGAAATCACAAAACGTCATACCCGGATTAACCAAATCAAATACCAGTGTCCCCATTAATTTTCTAGCTCCCTTTATTTTTGTTAAACTTCCTCCGCGCCCGTCACCTATCTCGGTAAATATTTTCCCCGTCAGCCGAAGAGGCCCCGCTATTTTTCCTTACCAAACAGTACTTTCCCGCCGCCACAGTCTTAAATAGATCCCCGTTATCCGAGGGAGCCCCCACTATTTTCCAAAATAGTATTTTTAACTTCTCCCCGGCCTTATTTCGCCATTAGTGTCTGTGGAACAAGCTGTTACACTTTTATCCACGCACATATTATTTATATATGTATATTACCTCTATGCATTAGTGCATATATTATCCTGCATTTTATGCATTTTAAGCTGGCCAGCAAACCCATATTTATTTATCCATAAATATAGCTGTGTAATATTTTTAAAGCGCTTTGTCTTTCCAATTTTTTCCAATCCTTACAAGTTAGACGTATTTTTTTGGATCGTCATCCAAACCCGCCTTACAACACGTGTTTCCCATATTTTACTTTTTTGTAGTGAGTTCGTGTGCCTCACACAGTTAACTTTATTATATTTATTATTATTATTATTATTACCTCTTCGACTGTATTTCCTAGGCTTGTCTTAATTTTACTGCAGAAACCACACAAACACCATACAACATTTACAACATATTCGTGCCTACCCTTGAGACACAGGACACTTTCCAGCCCCAACATTGTACCTCCAGTACAATATATTCGTGCCTACCCCTGAGACACAGGACACTTTCCAGCAAAGTGCCCCACCGTACCTGCCATTGACTAGTATAAACACAGGGTTTTGTCGCCGTCACCCAGGACACGAAACCAGCCCACAATGGACCTCACATACAATGTCCCTTTAACGCATTTGGAAACACCGTCACAACATGCAGACACTAATGTGGACTTACCCGAGATCCATCAGATGTCTCCCTCCAGCAGGAAAAGTCTTCAACCGCCGAGAATCCAGGCGCCCCCGTCGAAAACTCCGGCCCACCAAGGGTTTTGAAGACGCCGTGCGCACGGTCACTTACCAGATGTCGAACAGCAGCGCCTGGGTTCTCGCTCCGGTATATTGACCTCCATGGCTCAGAAGGACCAAAATGTTAGGTTCATTAATAATTATCTTCGTCCGTAATTATCAATAACTGCAGGCAGACATCTTATTCAATTATTGACATTTAATTAAATAGAAATGGATAACAATGGGTAAAAGCCTCCGAAGGGGAGAGTCAGCAAGTGTCACCTTACAACTTCCGAACGTCTCCTCGAATAGACGTTTTCGTACGCCTCTTATTGCCATGAATCAAAACAATTTACAGAGTTGTTGATCATTCCATCACGTATGAGTAAAAACAACATCTGGGACTACAATAACAATCAAAGTATTTTACCAATAACAAAAACAGGAGACTAGACCTAACAACATTTAGATTAGAGTAATTATACAACTTCCTTGACCTAAGAATCATATAATATAATCATAATCATATAATTGTTACATACAGAAAAACCCGAAGTGCACGGTTACATAACGATAACAGCATTCTTGTTATTGGCCGAATAGCCCTGGCCTCGTCACCAAGGGCCCACCAAATCTCAAGGACCCAGATTGGGTGGATTGTTTGTATAACCATCCTGGAACAGGCCGTCCAGGTTAAAGATGACTTGGCAATACTCGTGACCTCGCAACACTTTGAAAATAGAAAGAGAATGATTTAACAAAGAAATGAATTAATACAAATATATTTATAATAGTAATACAGAATAAACCCAACAATGAAAAACTTACTTCAATTTGACGATAATACACTATATACACAGTAACTATATGTCTGTGACAGTTTGTTTCGCAGCAGGGGAACATTTCAGTTTTTATTGCCTTAACGTGCGTTTCATGCGCTGAAAATCACGTTTTGGCCAAGTATCATAATTTTCACTGTAACTTAATTTCTATCACTTAGAATGATGCCAAATGAAAAACTTACTTGAATTGGACAATTATACACTATATACACAGTAACTATGTGTCTCTGACAGTTTGTTTCGCAGCAGGGGAGCATTTCAGTTTTTATTGCCTGAATGTGCTTTTCATGCGCTGAAAATCATGTTTTGGCCAGGTATCATAGTTTTCATTATAACTTAATATCTAGCCATTAGAATGATGCCAAATGAAAAACTTATTAAATTATAAAATTTGATGATATTACACTATGTATAGAGAGACATTTGTGTCTCTGACCGTTTTACACAGTTTTACAAGTTATGACTCCAGACTCTAAATTTACAATTCTGCCTTTATGGATACATTGCATCACCACCCCCTGAGTGGATCACTTACCTCTCACTGTCTTTCACTTACCTTCATTCAGCATGTAGGTGTCAGATCACCTTGTACCTAATGTCTATTCATATTACCTCACCCGAAGTTATTACACAGAAGGGATTGTGTTGTGTTACCCCAAGTTTAGAGTCCCAACGGATGTGGGAAACTTACAGCGTCTGTCTGCCAGAGAGCAGCAGCTGGAACCGATTGTGACCAGGGTGGCATGGGTCCCTGATCATGTCCCTGGCTCTGCTGAGGTAACGAGGGCTGGCAATGTCTTCCAGTGAGGACAGAGTAGCCGACGATCTTCTGCGTAGTGGTGATACCTTTCTAAATAGCCTTTTTGTCTGCTGCCGTTCTTTCCGCGTACCACCAAATGTGCTTTTTATGAGCTGATAAGCACATTTTGGTCGAATATGAAAGTTTCCAAGTGTGCACTTGACCCTGGATGACCTGGAGAGTGACAGTTACTCCTGAAGTTGAACCTTTTTTCATCGCACAATTCAAGGAAACAATTGCAAACCCTGTTAGCCAGCCTTTCTTACATTTCGCGAGGCGAACAAACAATTGCAAGGCCAACTAGTTAGTCTTTCTTACATTCCACGATCTTTTAATTCAATTGTAAAACCAGTTTGGCTAGTCTACCTTGCATTCTACGATCTTATCAAACAAAGGTAAAACCAGTATGACCACATGGTGCGACAAGAATAAACAATTATTAAGCCAGTTAGCCAGTCCATCCCACAATTCCCTCCTTTTGTGTCTGTGAAAATATCGAAATATTGAAATGGCTGTTTCCATGAGCCAGAGAAGAACCAGTCAAGCCATCCTCGTTGTGGGACCGAATCTCCGGTCACAGCTCTCTGCATGTTCCTAATAGCCTGCAGGGCATCATGGACCGAGCAGGACATGCCGGCAGAGATGAAGGGGCAGCACGAGTCTCCCACCATGGCACACACACAGCCCCGCTGGGTGGCCACTCCGTCAAGAGCAGGGCAGCCCTGGAAAATCACCTGGGCCATGGCGGCTACCCAGCCTGACTGATGCGCCGACACAGGCCCGGAACCTGCCTTCAATGGTCTTCAAATGCAGGGCGTTCCTTGCCGCTCCCACTCAAGGGAACTGAGCCATTACGATTTTGGATGAGACTGACCAGTATTTGTGTTTGAGGGACACATCCGAGCCACACACTGGATCATGGTCGTGAGCTCCGTCAATAATGTGCCCAAATAGAGGTCATTGATTCGGGAATAACAGAACTTCTGAAGATCCCTAGATGATTATTTTTATACATAATAATCAAAAATACATCCCCATCGTCAATGGATACAATTTTTCGGGTAAATTCACTAACCAGAACGGACTGGGCCTGGTTCTAATACAACCACTATTTTAATCCCAGAATGCCTGTTTTGGACACTGTTTATGGTGGGAAAATAGCTCCAGAACCATCCTGGATCATTATTTTTACACAGAATAGTGAAAATACATCCATCTACACATTCAACACTAATTATGGGTAAATGCACCAACCAGAACCGATTGGGCCTTGTTCTAATACAACCACTATTTTTATCGCAAAATGTTTTGGACACTATTGACGGTGGGAAATATTCCCAAAACATCCCTGCATCCTTAATTTTACACATAATAGTGAAAATGCATCCATCCACACAATTGACACTAAATCTGGGTAAAAGCGGCAACCAGAACCGACTGGGCCCGGTTCTAATTCAACCACCGTGCAAAATAAAGATCCATTGGAGGTTTTTGATTCTTGTGTAAAAAAAGCCCCAAAACATCCCTGCATGATTATTTTTAAACAGAATAGTAAAATATACATCCCCATCCTCTTTGGACACAAGTTTCGGATATAAACAGCAACCAGAACCGAGACTACCCAGTTATAATGCAACTATCCATCGTTCCTGCCTGCCTAAAATCTGCCACCATCATTCCTGTCCCCAAAAAGGCCAACCATCTGCAGCTTGAACGATTACAGGCCTGTTGCTCTCACGCCTGTGATCATGAAGTGCTTTGAAAAGTTGGTGGCCCGACACATCAGAAGGACAATCCCCCCCCTCAGTTGACCCTCACCAGTTTGCTTATAGAGAAAACAGGTCCACTGAGGATGCTATCGCTGTGGCTCTTCACACAGCACTGAGCCACCTGGAGCACCGGGGGAACTATGTGACGATGCTTTTCATAGACTATAGCTCAGCCTTTAACACCATCAAGCCGGACATCCTGAAGGACAAACTCTACCACCTTGGACTATCCTCTTCAATCTGCTGCTGGGTAAAGAACTTCTTGACTGGTCGACCACAAACTGTCAGAATGGGTCCACACCTCTCTTCCGCCATTACACTGAACACTGGCTCACCACAAGGCTGTGTACTGAGTCCTGTCCTGTACTCCTTGTACACATACGACTGCACACCAGCCCACCAGTCAAACTCTATCATCAAATTCGCCGATGACACCACTGTGATCGGACTCATCTCAGGCGGGGATGAGTCAGCTTACAGAGACGAGGTCGACAAACTGTCTTCTTGGTGCTCGGCGAACAATCTTACACTAAATACCGCAAAGACTAAAGAAATAATCCTGGACTTTCGCAAGCGCAGCACAGACCTGGCCCCACTCCTCATTAACGGAGTATGTGTAGACAGGGTCCAATCCTTCAAATTTCTGGGAGTCCACGTCACGGATAGGCTCTCCTGGTCCACAAACACCACAGTGTTAGTAAAGAAGGCCCAGAAACGACTCCACTTTCTCAGGGTACTGAGAAGGGACAAATTGGACACCAAGCTTCTGGCAACCTTCTACAGAGCCACTGTGGAGAGCATCCTGACTTACGGCATTACAGTGTGGTATACCGGAAGCACGGCAGCAGACAAAAAAGCCATACAGAGGGTGATAAACACTGCCCAGAAGATCGTCGGCTGCTCTCTGCCATCACTAGAAGACATTGCCAACCCCCGATACCTTAGAAGAGCCGGGTCCATTGTTGGAGACCCATGCCACCCTGGACACGGCCTGTTCCAGTTGCTTCCATCTGGCAGACGCTACAGGTCCTACAAAGCACGGACAAACAGGCTCAAGGACAGCTTTTTCCCAACAGCCATCAGGTCTCTGAACCTGCAGCAACACGTGACGTGACGACTACACATATCCCTACTATGAAATTAAGTCAGGTCGAAATGAAGTAACAGGAAGGTCGTTTGGCGCAGATCTGCCTTCCAAAGGCTGACTGAGGGAGGGTAAGTATAAAGACTGAGAGGTAAGTGATCCACCTTATTCTTGTTGGCATCGGTGAGGCATCTTGCAGTCGCCGCAAAATGGCGCTCAAGGCGGAGAGCTAACAAGTATGAATATGTCATAAATAAATGTCATAAATGTGTCTGGCCTGGAAAGACGAACTTGTGGTGAAGCACTATACAATTTCGTCATACGCTGCTGAGGGTATGATGACTACTAAGCTTTTTGTCAAGTCAATGATGACGACAATGCCTATGTCTGATTTTCATTTTTTCATTTTTTCAACTACTATTTTTTATCGCAAAATGCATGTTTTGGAGACTATTTATGGTGGTAAATACCCCTAGAACCATCCTGGATCTTTATTTTTAGACAGAATAGTGAAAATACATCCACCTACACAATCAACACTAACTCTGGGTAAAAGCACCAACCAGAACCGACTGGGCTTGGTTCTACTACAACCACCATGCAAAATAAAGTGCCCAAATGGAGGTCATTTATTCGGGCATAGAAGAACTTCTGAACATCCCTAGATGATCATTTTTATACAGAATAGTCAAAAATACAACCCCATTCCTATTGGACACACGTTAAGGGGGTATACACAAACCAGAACCGACTGGGCCTGGTTCTAATACAACCACTATTTTTGTCGCAAAATGCATGTTTTTGACACTATTTCTGGTGGGAAATAGTCTCAGAACATCCCTGGATCTTTATTCTTACAGAGAATAGTGAAAATACATCAAACCCACACAATCGACACTAATTGTGGGTAAAGCACCAACCAGAACCGACTGGGCCTGGTTCTAAACAACCACTTGTAAATAAAGTGCCCAAATTGAGGTCATTGATTAGGGCATAACAGAACTTCTGAACATCCCTAGAATATTATTTTTATAAAGAATAATAAAAAATACATCCCCATAATCATTGGACACAATTTCTGGGTAAAAACACGAACCAGAACCGACTGGGCGTGGTTCTAATACAACCACTACTTTAACCGAAAAATGCCTGTTTTGGACACTGTTTGTGGTGGGAAATAGCTCCAGAATCATCCTGGATCATTATTGTTATACAAAATAGTGAAAATACATCCACTCACACAATAAACACAAATTCTGGGTAAAAGCACCAACCAAAACCGACTGGGCCTGTTTCTAAACCACCACTTGTAAATAAAGTGACCAAATGAAAGTAATTCATTCGGGCATAACAGAACTTCTGAACATCGCTAGATGATTACTTCTATACAGAATAGTCAAGTATACATCCCCATCATAATTGGACACAAGTTTCGTATACAAACACCCACCAGAACCGACTGGACCCTGTTATAATGCAGCCACTATTTTGTATCGCAAAATGCATGTTTTGGACACTATTTATGGAGGGAAATAGCCCCGGAACTGTCCTGGATCTTTATTTTTAGACAGAATAGTGAAAATACATCTACCCACACAATGGATACTATATCTGGGTAAAAGCACCAACCAGAACCGACTGGGCCTGGTTCTTAAAAACCACCACTTGTAAATAAAGTGCCCAAATTGAGGTCATTGATTCGGGCGTAACAAAACTTCTGAACATCCCTAGATGATTATTTTTATACAGAATAATCAAAAATACATCCTTATCATCATTGGACACAATTTCAGGGTAAAAACACCAACCAGAATCGGCTGGGCCTGGTTCTAATACAACCACTATTTTAATCGCAAAATGCCTGTTTTGGACACTTTTTATGGTGGGAAATAGCTCCAGAATCACCTAGAATGATGCCAATGAAAGACTTACATGGATAGGACGATTTTACACTATATACACAGGAACTATGTGTCTCTGACAGTGCGTTGGCAGCAGGGGAACGTTTCAGTTTTTATTGCCTTAACGTGCGTTTCATGCGCTGAAAATCACGTTTTGGCCAAGTATCATAATTTTCACTATAACTTAATTTTTATCACTTAGAATGATGCCAAATGAAAAACTTACTTGAATTGGACGATTTTACACTATATACACAGTAACTGTGTCTCTGACAGTTTGTTTGGCAGCAGGGGAACTTTTCAGTTTTTATTGCCTTAATGTACTTTTCATACCCTGAAAATCACGTTTTGGCCAAGTATGATTGTTTTCATTGTAACTTAATTTTTAGCAATGAGAATAATGCCAAATGGATAACTTACTTGAATTGGACGAGTTTACACTATATACACAGTAACTATGTGTCTTTGACAGTTTTTTTGGCAGCAGGGGAATATGTAAGATTAGACAAAGTATCTTTGCAAATGCTTGTTCATATTGTATAAGTTTTTGTGAGTATAACAGCATTGTAGTCATCCTTACGGCTGACATAGCAGCATAAACACCCAACTGTCTGACTGAATAAACAATCCTAGTCTTGTGATTGGGGTGACATGTCAGCACAAATATTCAACTGTCTGACACTGATCAATTACTTTTTGCCCTGCAAATGACTGAAATGTATCTGTCCAAAGTCCTAGTGACAACTGTCAGTTTTTCCTGTATTTAAGACACACACACTGGTCATTCGAGAGTTTCAGGAACATCGCGTTGAACAGGACCCTACTGTAGGAACTCTCACTGTCCACTTTGCAGTCTGGTAATAAACCAATTGGTCCGGGACCAATGAAAGTAGAACAAGAATTAGCAAAGGCATTATAGTCTTGGTCTGTTAATAGAGTCAGGGACTTAACTAAGACAAAGTCAGGGACTTTTGGTCTTTGTGTGTTCAGAGATATTGGGTTAATCACAAAGTGGAGATCAATTTCGGGTAATTTAGAATATAATTGTTGTTTAAACTATTAAGTAAGTGATTAATATGGGTCAGAAAGCAACAAAAGGGATGGGTTTTCTTGTCAGACTGCAAAATGAAAATCGGAGAGTTACCGGGACGAGATATCATGGTCCAGCTTGGGCTAAGCCTAGTGGCCACCCAAAATGGCCTCCGACCCAGGGACTTACAGACCAAAAATATCTTCCACACCACCACATCTAACAGCTTCTACTCTCTCGACATTGTCGGGAATGATTCTGCCAAGGTAGCTGAAAGTCTAAGAGAACAGTCTGAAGATATCTGCCCAGCAGCCCCAGGACAGGAACAACAAACATGGCCATTAAATGTCACCCTGAAGTTCATGGGAGACCGGACGACAAGTGGTTAAACCAATTCTCACAGTTGCCCACTCAACGAATCATAATTAACCACGTATATGCAACTGACCTAATGGACAACCCATTGCCCCCCGGACACATTGCCTATGGGGATGGATCATCATCAAAAACCCTGGATGGAGAAAAACACAACGTATATGCCGTGGTGACTCAAAAAGACAACCTCAAGACAGGACGACTCCCCGGCGACTGGTCTGCACAAGCCGCAGAAATAGTGGCACTGACAGAGGCATGTAGACTATTCCTAGAACAAGACGTGACGGTGGAAAGACACAGCCCAATCCCTGCTGAATTCCTAAGAGAAATGCAAAATCATGCCCCAGAAAAAGAGAAACTGCAATGGGAAACAAAAGGAGCCACTCAACACAAGAACGGACTCTATGAAGTAGAAAACAAGCCATGCGTCCCACAATCATTGTTTGAAGTAATTGCCAAATTGAGCCATGGGAGGAGCCATGTCTCAACAGAAGGGATGATCAGTACAGTACAACAAACAATGCATGTTCCCAGAGGTCTCCAAACTTACTTCAATTATTTTGCAGAAACTGTCTAAACTGCTGTAGACACAACTCTCAAGGCAATGAACAACCCAAGCATGGAACAAGGCAAACAGGAACATATCCCTTCGAGCTTCTGAACATGGATTTCATCAAACTGAACCAAAGTGCTGGACTCGTCGAACAAACCATTAGAACAGTAAAACTCAGACTCTGAAAAACCATGGAAGATACAGGAAAACCATGGCAAGAATGCCTGAGCCTGGTAGAAACGTACATGAGAATCATTCCAACAGCACAGGGATGCACACCATTTGAGGCAGTGAAAGACAGAATCTTCCACTAACAATGTGGGAAAAAGATCTGGTGGTAAAAGAGAAAGGAGAAACAGAATCCCTCAATAAGTGGTTATGCAAAATGTTCCAAGAAAGAACTGTGATGAATGCAAAATAATCTG
Source organism: Stigmatopora nigra (assembly GCF_051989575.1). Taxonomy (NCBI): domain Eukaryota; kingdom Metazoa; phylum Chordata; class Actinopteri; order Syngnathiformes; family Syngnathidae; genus Stigmatopora; species Stigmatopora nigra. The sequence continues at coordinate 1,477,944 of NC_135525.1, read as the reverse complement.
CCGACATCTTCTCTGTCTCCCACAGATGAGGTCCTGTCCCCAGGAGACCTGGTACTCATCAAGGTGATAAAAAGAAAGTGCTGGTCTTCTCCACGTTGGGACGGACCTCACCGTGTGATTTTGGCCATCATCATCACCGCTCTGTGTTCAACCACATGGGGGGAACGTACCAGAACCTTGGTACACTCCCACTGGAGGAGAATGCCCCACTAGCTGGTTCAGGAAACGATCAGGGGCCCCCAGATCTGCATCCCATTAACCAAGACACCAATCGTCGGTCAAGTACCTTTGCTCAGCCTACAGCTTACTCACTTGGGATTACACAGGACTGACTCCAGTTATTTTTATTGGTACCTACAAGCTCCCAGAGTCTGAATGGTCTGGCCAGACACCTTGGACCAGGTCCTCCTCCATACAGGCTACAAAACCATCACATGGCCCCTTTCCAAAGAAGCTACCACCATGACCGCTAACTTCACCAAGTTAGCCACCACCATCAAAGATGGTAAACATATGCTAGACCTTACGACCAATATCCAACAAAAAGGCTGCATCAACCTATGCCTCCGACCGGACCGACCAGGAAAAGGCCCCCTCTTTACTATCACCATCCGCACTACTAGTCCAGCCATGGTCCCCAAAGTGATTGGTGTGAACCCCTTCGTACAACCATCCGCCACACGCCTACTCAAAATCCGTCCGGCAGGAACACCTAAGCCTGAGTAGATACACCTTATTCTCGCCCATGTCCAAACACAGGAAGAAAACGACTACAACCCGATGATAAGGAACAGTTGGTACAGATACACCGCACTCACAGCCCGCGCCACAACCAATGAGTTGTTATGTCTGTTCCCTCTTGCCTACTGCCGTAGCCCAACCACAGCTATGGTCCAACCGACAGAACGAAGAACTCGCCAACCTCACCTACAACTGTATCCTGGGTAATCTGAGAGAATCCTTCCAGCAAAGCTCGACCGCCTACATACCATGGTCGCAGTACCATTAGCAGCTACAGTCAATACCGCAACGTATGTCCAGTGCAACAACCGAACAGACTGTTATCCATCCTGTTTCAACTTCAGCGGACCGGATCCGAAGACCCCTTTGGACCAAGTTCACGTCACCAGGTGCGCCGAGATCAGACACATTCCTTCCCAATCATGGACAGTACTGGACCAAATATGGTGGCTCTGCGAATGGCAAGTGTATATGATCATCCCCACCAATACAACTGGGCTCTGTGTCCCTACATCTGCATCCGACCACACGTACGTTCTAACAGCAGACTCGATTCCAACTGTCGACGCCAACCCACATCTACCCACCAGGCGTCAACGACGGAGCTTTGATTTCTTCCCCCATGATTCAGTTTGGGGCTCGGATGTCCCCCTCTAATACAAACACTGGTCAGTCTCCTCCAAAATCATGATGGCGGTGTTCCCCAGGGTAGGAACAGCGAAGAACACCCTACGTCTAGAAACCATTGACTACAGATTCCAGGCCCGACACTAATCAATTACTTGTTGCCCTGCAAATGACTGAAACGTATCTGTCCAAAGTCTTAGGGACAACTGTCAGTTTTGCCTGTATTTAAGACACACTCACTGGTCATTCGACTAGAGTTGCAGTAACATCGCAGTGAACAGGACCCCACTGTAGGAACTCTCACTGTCCACTTTGCAGTCTGGTAATACTTATTTTCTATTTAAATTTATCTCACTCTTTCTTAGCCTGCTCCTGAGTTGTATTTTCAGACCTAACAAACATTTCAGTTTTTTTGCCCTAATGTGCGTTTCATGCACTGAAAATCACGTTTTGGCCAAGTATCATAGTTTTCACTATAACTTAACCTAACCCTAATCCTAACCCTAACCCTAACTTCCATCACTTAGAATGATATCAAATGAAAAACCTACTTAATTTGGATGATTATACACTATATACACAGTAACTATGTGTCACTGACAGTTTGTTTTGAAGCGGGGGAACATTTCAGTTTTTATTGCCTTAATGTGCATTTCATGCGCTGAAAATCACGTTTTGGCCATGTATCATAGTTTTCACTATAACTTAATTTCTATCACTTAGAATGATGCCAAATGAAAAACTTACTTGAATTGGACAATTATACACTATATACACAGTAACTATGTGCCTCTGACAGTTTGTTTCGCAGCAGGGGAACATTTCAGTTTTAATGCCTTAACGTGCGTTTCATGCGCTGAAAATCACGTTTTGGCCAAGTATCATAATTTTCACTATAACTTAATTTCTATCACTTAGAATGATGCTAAATGCAAAACTTACTTGAATTGGACGATTTTACACTATAAACACAGTAACTATGTGCCTCTGGCAGTTTGTTTCGCAGCAGGGGAACATTTCAGTTTTTATTGCCTTAACGTGCGTTTCATGCGCTGAAAATCACGTTTTGGCCAAGTATCATAGTTTTCACTATAACTTAATTTCTATCACTTAGAATGATGCTAAATACAAAACTTGCTTGAATTGGACTATTTTACACTATATACACAGTAACTATGTGTCTCTGACAGTTTGTTTCGCAGCAGGGGGACATTTCAGTTTTTATTGCCTTAACGTGCGTTTCATGCGCTGAAAATCATGTTTTGGCCGAGTATGATAGTTTTCACTATAACTTAATTTCTATCACTTAGAATGATGCTAAATGAAAAACTTACTTGAATTGGACGATAATACACTATATACACAGTAACTATATGTCTTTGACAGTTTGTTTCGCAGCAGGGGAACATTTCAGTTTTTATTGCCTTAACGTGCGTTTCATGCGCTGAAAATCACGTTTTGGCCAAGTATCATAATTTTCACTATAACTTAATTTATATCACTTAGAATGATGCCAAATGAAAAACTTACTTGAATTGGACAATTATACACTATATACACAGTAACTATGTGTCTCTGACAGTTTGTTTCGCAGCAGGGGAACATTTCAGTTTTTATTGGCTTAACGTGCGTTTCATGCGCTGAAAATCACGTTTTGGCCAAGTATCATAGTTTTCATTATAACTTAATAACTTATAACTTAGCCATTAGAATGATGCCAAATGAAAAACTTATTAAATTATAAAATTTGATGATATTACACTATGTATAGAGAGACATTTGTGTCTCTGACAGTTTTACACAGTTTTACAAGTTATGACTCCAGACTCTTAATTTACAATTCTGCCTTTATGGATACATTGCATCACCACCCCCTGAGTGGATCACTTACCTCTCACTGTCTTTCACTTACCTTCATTCAGCATGTAGGTGTCAGATCACCTTGTACCTAATGTCTATTCATATTACCTCACCCGAAGTTATTACACAGAAGGGATTGTGTTGTGTTACCCCAAGTTCAGAGTCCCAACGGATGTGGGAAACTTACAGCGTCTGTCTGCCAGAGAGCAGCAGCTGGAACCGATTGTGACCAGGGTGGCATGGGTCCCTGATCATGTCCCTGGCTCTGCTGAGGTAACGAGTGCTGGCAATGTCTTCCAGTGAGGGCAGAGTAGCCGACGTTCTTCTGCGTAGTGGTGATACCTTTCTAAATAGCCTTTTTGTCTGCTGCCGTTCTTCCCGCGTACCACCAAATGTGCTTTTTATGTGCTGATAAGCACGTTTTGGTCGAATATGAAAGTTTCCAAGTGTGCACTTGACCCTGGATGACCTGGAGAGTGACAGTTACTCCTGAAGTTGAACCTCTTTTCATCGCACAATACAAGGAAAAAATTGCAAACCCTGTTAGCCAGCCTTTCTTATATTTCTCGAGGCGAACAAACAATTGCAAGGCCAACTAGTTAGCCTTTCTTACATTCCACGATCTTTTAATTCAATTGTAAAACCAGTTTGGCTAGTCTACCTTGCATTCTACGATCTGAAAAAACAAAGTTAAACCAGTATGACCACATGGTGCGACAAGAATAAACAATTATTAAGCCAGTTAGCCAGTCCATCCCACAATTTCCTCCTTTTGTGTCTGTGAAAATATCGAAATATTGAAGTGGCTGTTTCCATGAGCCAGAGAAGAACCAGTCAAGCCATCCTCGTTGTGGACCCGGATCTCCGGTCACAGCTCTCTGCATGTTCCTAATAGCCTGCAGGGCATCATGGACCGAGCAGGACATGCCGGCAGGGATGAAGGGGCAGCACGAGTCTCCCACCATGAAACACACACAGCCCCGCTGGGTGGCCACTCCGTCAAGAGCAGGGCAGCCCTGGAAAATCACTTGGGCCATAGCGGCTACCCAGCCTGACTGATGCGCCGACACAGGCCCGGAACCTGCCTTCAATGGTCTTCAAATGCAGGGCGTTCCTTGCCGCTCCCACTCAAGGGAACTGAGCCATTAGGATTTTGGATGAGACTGACCAGCATTTGTGTTTGAGGGACACATCCGAGCCACACACTGGATCATGGTCGTGAGCTCCGTCAATAATGTGCCCAAATGGAGGTCATTGATTCGGGAATAACAGAACTTCTGAAGATCCCAAGATGATTATTTTTATACATAATAATCAAAAATACATCCCCATCGTCAATGGATACAATTTTTCGGGTAAATTCACCAACCAGAACAGACTGGGCCTGGTTCTAATACAACCACTATTTTAATCGCAGAATGCCTGTTTTGGACACTGTTTATGGTGGGAAAATAGCTCCAGAACCATCCTGGATCATTATTTTTACACAGAATAGTGAAAATACATCCATCAACACATTCAACACTAATTATGGGTAGAAGCACCAACCAGAAACCACTGGGCCTGGTTCTAATACGACCTCTTTTTTTAATCGCAAAATGCCTGTTTTGGACAATGTTTATGGTGGGAAACATTATTTTTATAGAAAATAGTGAAACTACATCCACCCACTCAATCAACACAAATTCTGGGTAAATACACCAACCAGAACCGATTGGGCCTTGTTCTAATACAACCACTATTTTTATCGCAAAATGTTTTGGACACTATTGACGGTGTGAAATATTCCCAGAACATCCCTGCATCTTTAATTTTACACATAATAGTGAAAATGCATCCATCCACACAATTGACACTAAATCTGGGTAAAAGCGGCAACCAGAACCGACTGGGCCCGGTTCTAATTCAACCACCGTGCAAAATAAAGATCCATTGGAGGTTTTTGATTCTTGTGTAAAAAAAGCCCCAAAACATCCCTACATGATTATTTTTAAACAGAATAGTAAAATATACATCCCCATCCTCTTTGGACACAAGTTTCGGATATAAACAGCAACCAGAACCGAGACTACCCAGTTATAATGCAACTATCCATCGTTCCTGCCTGCCTAAAATCTGCCACCATCATTCCTGTCCCCAAAAAGGCCAACCATCTGCAGCTTGAACAATTACAGGCCTGTTGCTCTCACGCCTGTGATCATGAAGTGCTTTGAAAAGTTGGTGGCCCGACACATCAGAAGGACAATCCCCCCCTCAGTTGACCCTCACCAGTTTGCTTATAGAGAAAACAGGTCCACTGAGGAGGCTATCGCTGTGGCTCTTCACACAGCACTGAGCCACCTGGAGCACCGGGGGAACTATGTGACGATGCTTTTCATAGACTATAGCTCAGCCTTTAACACCATCAAGCCGGACATCCTGAAGGACAAACTCTACCACCTTGGACTATCCTCTTCAATCTGCTGCTGGGTAAAGAACTTCTTGACTGGTCGACCACAAACTGTCAGAATGGGTCCACACCTCTCTTCCGCCATTACACTGAACACTGGCTCACCACAAGGCTGTGTACTGAGTCCTGTCCTGTACTCCTTGTACACATACGACTGCACACCAGCCCACCAGTCAAACTCTATCATCAAATTCGCCGATGACACCACTGTGATCGGACTCATCTCAGGCGGGGATGAGTCAGCTTACAGAGACGAGGTCGACAAACTGTCTTCTTGGTGCTCGGCGAACAATCTTACACTAAATACCGCAAAGACTAAAGAAATAATCCTGGACTTTCGCAAGCGCAGCACAGACCTGGCCCCACTCCTCATTAACGGAGTATGTGTAGACAGGGTCCAATCCTTCAAATTTCTGGGAGTCCACGTCACGGATAGGCTCTCCTGGTCCACAAACACCACAGTGTTAGTAAAGAAGGCCCAGAAACGACTCCACTTTCTCAGGGTACTGAGAAGGGACAAATTGGACACCAAGCTTCTGGCAACCTTCTACAGAGCCACTGTGGAGAGCATCCTGACTTACGGCATTACAGTGTGGTATACCGGAAGCACGGCAGCAGACAAAAAAGCCATACAGAGGGTGATAAACACTGCCCAGAAGATCGTCGGCTGCTCTCTGCCATCACTAGAAGACATTGCCAACCCCCGATACCTTAGAAGAGCCGGGTCCATTGTTGGAGACCCATGCCACCCTGGACACGGCCTGTTCCAGTTGCTTCCATCTGGCAGACGCTACAGGTCCTACAAAGCACGGACAAACAGGCTCAAGGACAGCTTTTTCCCAACAGCCATCAGGTCTCTGAACCTGCAGCAACACGTGACGTGACGACTACACATATCCCTACTATGAAATTAAGTCAAGTCGAAATGGAGTAACAGGAAGGTCGTTTGGCGCAGATCTGCCTTCCAAAGGCTGACTGAGGGAGGGTAAGTATAAAGACTGAGAGGTAAGTGATCCACCTTATTCTTGTTGGCATCGGTGAGGCATCTTGCAGTCGCCGCAAAATGGCGCTCAAGGCGGAGAGCTAACAAGTATGAATATGTCATAAATAAATGTCATAAATGTGTCTGGCCTGGAAAGACGAACTTGTGGTGAAGCACTATACAATTTCGTCATACGCTGCTGAGGGTATGATGACTACTAAGCTTTTTGTCAAGTCAATGATGACGTCAATGCCTATGTCTGATTTTCATTTTTTTTATTTTTTCAACTACTATTTTTTATCGCAAAATGCATGTTTTGGAGACTATTTATGGTGGTAAATACCCCTAGAACCATCCTGGATCTTTATTTTTAGACAGAATAGTGAAAATACATCCACCTACACAATCAACACTAACTCTGGGTAAAAGCACCAACCAGAACCGACTGGGCTTGGTTCTACTACAACCACCATGCAAAATAAAGTGCCCAAATGGAGGTCATTTATTCGGGCATAGAAGAACTTCTGAACATCCCTAGATGATCATTTTTATACAGAATAGTCAAAAATACAACCCCATTCCTATTGGACACACGTTAAGGGGGTATACACAAACCAGAACCGACTGGGCCTGGTTCTAATACAACCACTATTTTTGTCGCAAAATGCATGTTTTTGACACTATTTCTGGTGGGAAATAGTCTCAGAACATCCCTGGATCTTTATTCTTACAGAGAATAGTGAAAATACATCAAACCCACACAATCGACACTAATTGTGGGTAAAGCACCAACCAGAACCGACTGGGCCTGGTTCTAAACAACCACTTGTAAATAAAGTGCCCAAATTGAGGTCATTGATTAGGGCATAACAGAACTTCTGAACATCCCTAGAATATTATTTTTATAAAGAATAATAAAAAATACATCCCCATAATCATTGGACACAATTTCTGGGTAAAAACACGAACCAGAACCGACTGGGCGTGGTTCTAATACAACCACTACTTTAACCGCAAAATGCCTGTTTTGGACACTGTTTGTGGTGGGAAATAGCTCCAGAATCATCCTGGATCATTATTGTTATACAAAATAGTGAAAATGCATCCACTCACACAATAAACACAAATTCTGGGTAAAAGCACCAACCAAAACCGACTGGGCCTGTTTCTAAACCACCACTTGTAAATAAAGTGACCAAATGAAAGTAATTCATTCGGGCATAAACGAACTTCTGAACATCGCTAGATGATTACTTCTATACAGAATAGTCAAGTATACATCCCCATCATAATTGGACACAAGTTTCGTATACAAACACCCACCAGAACCGACTGGACCCTGTTATAATGCAGCCACTATTTTGTATCGCAAAATGCATGTTTTGGACACTATTTATGGAGGGAAATAGCCCCGGAACTGTCCTGGATCTTTATTTTTAGACAGAATAGTGAAAATACATCTACCCACACAATGGATACTATATCTGGGTAAAAGCACCAACCAGAACCGACTGGGCCTGGTTCTTAAAAACCACCACTTGTAAATAAAGTGCCCAAATTGAGGTCATTGATTCAGGCGTAACAAAACTTCTGGACATCCCTAGATGATTATTTTTATACAGAATAATCAAAAATACATCCTTATCATCATTGGACACAATTTCAGGGTAAAAACACCAACCAGAATCGCCTGGGCCTGGTTCTAATACAACCACTATTTTAATCGCAAAATGCCTGTTTTGGACACTTTTTTTGGTGGGAAATAGCTCCAGAATCACCTAGAATGATGCCAATGAAAGACTTACATGGATAGGACGATTTTACACTATATACACAGGAACTATGTGTCTCTGACAGTGCGTTGGCAGCAGGGGAACGTTTCAGTTTTTATTGCCTTAATGTGCTTTTCATGGCCTGACAATCACGTTTTGGCCAAGTATGATTGTTTTCATTGTAACTTAATTTCTATCACTTTGAACGATGCCAAATAAAAAACTTACTTGAATTGGACGATTTTACACTATATACACAGTAACTGTGTCTCTGACAGTTTGTTTGGCAGCAGGGGAACTTTTCAGTTTTTATTGCCTTAATGTACTTTTCATACCCTGAAAATCACGTTTTGGCCAAGTATGATTGTTTTCATTGTAACTTAATTTTTAGCAATGAGAATAATGCCAAATGGATAACTTACTTGAATTGGACGATTTTACACTATATACACAGTAACTATGTGTCTCTGACAGTTTTTTTGGCAGCAGGGGAATATGTAAGATTAGACAAAGTATCTTTGCAAATGCTTGTTCATATTGTATACGTTTTTGTGAGTATAACAGCATTGTAGTCATCCTTACGGCTGACATAGCAGCATAAACACCCAACTGTCTGACTGAATAAACAATCTTAGTCTTGTGATTGGGGTGACATGTCAGCACAAATATTCAACTGTCTGACACTTTTACTTTTACTTTTTGCCCTGCAAATGACTCAAATGTATCTGTCCAAAGTCCTAGTGACAACTGTCAGTTTTTCCTGTATTTAAGACACACACACTGGTCATTCGACTAGAGTTTCAGGAACATCGCGTTGAACAGGACCCTACTGTAGGAACTCTCACTGTCCACTTTGCAGTCTGGTAATAAACCAATTGGTCCGGGACCAATGAAAGTAGAACAAGAATTAGCAAAGTCATTATAGTCTTGGTCTGTTAATAGAGTCAGGGACTTAACTAAGACAAAGTCAGGGACTTTTGGTCTTTGTGTGTTCAGAGATATTGGGTTAATCACAAAGTGGATATCAATTTCGGGTAATTTAGAAAATAATTGTTGTTTAAACTATTAAGTAAGTGATTAATATGGGTCAGAAAGCAACAAAAGGGATGGGTTTATTGTCAGACTGCAAAATGAAAATCGGAGAGTTACCGGGACGAGATATCATGGTCCAGCTTGGGCTAAGCCTAGTGGCCACCCAAAATGGCCTCCGACCCAGGGAATTACAGACCAAAAATATCTTCCACACCACCACATCTAACAGCTTCTACTCTCTCGACATTGTCGGGAATGATTCTGCCAAGGTAGCTGAAAGTCTAAGAGAACAGTCTGAAGATATCTGCCCAGCAGCCCCAGTACAGGAACAACAAACATGGCCATTACATGTCACCCTGAAGTTCATGGGAGACCCGACGACAAGTGGTTAAACCAATTCTCACAGTTGCCCACTCAACGAATCATAATTAACCACGTATATGCAACTGACCTAATGGACAACCCATTGCCCCCCGGACACATTGCCTATGGGGATGGATCATCATCAAAAACCCTGGATGGAGAAAAACACAACGTATATGCCGTGGTGACTCAAAAAGACAACCTCAAGACAGGACGACTCCCCGGCGACTGGTCTGCACAAGCCGCAGAAATAGTGGCACTGACAGAGGCATGTAGACTATTCCTAGAACAAGACGTGACGGTGGAAAGACACAGCCCAATCCCTGCTGAATTCCTAAGAGAAATGCAAAATCATTCCCCAGAAAAAGAGAAACTGCAATGGGAAACAGAAGGAGCCACTCAACACAATAACGGACTCTATGCAGTAGAAAACAAGCCATGCGTGACACGATCATTGTTTGAAGTAATTGCCAAATTGAGCCATGGGAGGAGCCATGTCTCAACAGGAGGGATGATCAGTACAGTACAACAAACAATGCATGTTCCCAGAGGTCTCCAAACTTACTTCAATTATTTTGCAGGAACTGTCTAAACTGCTGTAGACACAACTCTCAAGGCAATGAACAACCCAAGCATGGAACAAGGCAAACAGGAACATATCCCTTCGAGCTTCTGAACATGGATTTCATCAAACTGAACCAAAGTGCTGGACTCGTCGAACAAACCATTAGAACAGTAAAACTCAGACTCAGAAAAACCATGGAAGATACAGGAAAACCATGGCAAGAATGCCTGAGCCTGGTAGAAACGTACATGAGAATCATTCCAACAGCACAGGGATGCACACCATTTGAGGCAGTGAACGACAGACCCTTCCACTTAACAATGTGGGAAAAAGATCTGGTGGTAGAAGAGAAAAGAGAAACAGATTCCCTCACTAAGTGGTTATGCAAAATGTTCCAAGAAAGAACTGTGATGAATGCAAAATAATCTGCCGACATCTTCTCTGTCTCCCACAGAGGAGGTCCTGTCCCCAGGAGACCTGGTACTCGTCAAGGTGATAAAAAGAAAGTGCTGGTCTTCTCCACGTTGGGACGGACCTCACCGTGTGATTTTGGCCATCATCATCACCGCTCTGTGTTCAACCACATGGGGGGAACGTACCAGAACCTTGGTACATTCCCACTGGAGGAGAATGCCCCACTAGCTGGTTCAGGAAACGATCAGGGACCCCAGATCTGCATCCCATTAACCAAGACACCAATCGTCGTTCAAGTCCCTTTGCTCAGCCTACAGCTTACTCACTTGGGATTATACGGGACTGACTCCAGTTATTTTTATTGGTACCTACAAGCTCCCAGAGTCTGAGTGGTCTGTCCGGACACCTTGGACCAGGTCCTCCTCCATACAGGCTACAAAACCATCACATGGCCCCTTTCCAAAGAAGCTACCACCATGACCGCTAACTTCACCAAGTTAGCCACCACCATCAAAGATGGTAAACATATGCTAGACCTTACGACCAATATCCAACAAAAAGGCTGCATCAACCTATGCCTCCGACCGGACCGACCAGGAAAAGGCCCCCTCTTTACTATCACCATCCGCACTACTAGTCCAGCCATGGTCCCAAAAGTGATTGGTGTGAACCCCTTCGTACAACCATCCGCCACACGCCTACTCAAAATCCGTCCGGCAGGAACACCTAAGCCTGAGTAGATACACCTTATTCTCGCCCATGTCCAAACACAGCAAGAAAACGACTACAACCCGATGATGAGGAACAGTTGGTACAGATACACCGCACTCACAGCCCGCGCCACAACCAATGATTTGTTATGTCTGTTCCCTCATGCCTACTGCCGTAGCCCAACCACAGCTATGGTCCAACCGACAGAACGAAGAACTCGCCAACCTCACCTACAACTGTATTCTGGGTAATCTGAGAGAATCCTTCCAGCAAAGCTCGACCGCCTACATACCATGGTCGCAGTACCATTAGCAGCTACAGTCAATACCGCAACGTATGTCCAGTGCAACAACCGAACAGACTGTTATCCATCCTGTTTCAACTTCAGCGGACCGGATCCGAAGACCCCTTTGGACCAAGTTCACGTCACCAGGTGCGCGGAGGTCAGACACATTTCTTCCCAATCATGGACAGTACTGGACCAAATATGGTGGCTCTGCGAATGGCAAGTGTCTATGATCATCCCCACCAATACAACTGGGCTCTGTGTCCCTACATCTGCATCCGAACACACGTACGTTCTAACAGCAGACTCGATTCCAACTGTCGACGCCAACCCACATCTGCCCACCAGGCGTCAACGACGGAGCTTTGATTTCTTCCCCCATGATTCAGTTTGGGGCTCGGATGTCCCCCTCTAATACAAACACTGGTCAGTCTCCTCCAAAATCATGACCGCGGTGTTCCCCAGGGTAGGAACAGCGAAGAACACCCTACGTCTGGAAACCATTGACTACAGATTCCAGGCCCGACACTAATCAATTACTTGTTGCCCTGCAAATGACTGAAAGGTATCTGTCCAAAGTCTTAGGGACAACTGTCAGTTTTGCCTGTATTTAAGACACACTCACTGGTCATTCGACTAGAGTTGCAGTAACATCGCAGTGAACAGGACCCCACTGTAGGAACTCTCACTGTCCACTTTGCAGTCTGGTAATACATATTTTCTATTTAAATTTATCTCACTCTTTCTTAGCCTGCTCCTGAAGTTGTATTTTCAGACCTAACAAACATTTCAGTTTTTTTGCCCTCATGTGCGTTTCATGCGCTGAAAATCACGTTTTGGCCAAGTATCATAGTTTTCACTATAACTTAACCTAACCCTATGTTACGATCGCCGCCGCTTAGTACGACGCGATCGTGGAGGCGAAGTTGAACCCAGATGCAGAGTCGCCGAAGGAATGGAAAGGTGAGGCAGATCTGTAGCTCTTGTAGGTTGATTTAATAAACGGGATAACATAACTTAAACAGCTCAGCTTGACCACTCATTACAAACGAAAGTACATGCGGCGTGGCGTCAAATGGAAACAGCAATAACTACCAGGATTAACAGGAAACGAAACCAAAACTTAACCAGTACTACACCAGAACGAAAACAGACGATCCAACCGCGTCCACAGAAAGTCACAATGCTTAAATACCAAAAATAATCCAATCACGTAATTAGCCACGGCTGATAACTACCGTGACGTCATGTCAGGAGAGGCGATCCAGCGACTCCTGACAGTACACCCCCTCTAAGGGACGGATTCTAGACGTCCCAAGGTCAATTACAACATGAGAAACGGGAACAAGCAGGGAGGGTGGGTGGGAGATCTAGAATTGTCCGGTGGTCTTCCACACAAACCCAAGAACAGACGGAGAGGTCGCTCCGGCGGGCGTCCGCGCCAGCCAGAAACGAGACAAGTCAGTGGCAGGTCTGGCGGGCGTCCGTGCCGGTCAGAAACAAGACGGGGCAGAGGCAAGTCTGGCGGGCGTCCGTGTCGGCCAGAAACAAGACGAGGCTGTGGTCGATCCGGTGGGCGTCCGCGCCGGCCAGAAACGAGACGAGTCAGTGGCAGGTCTGGCGGGCGTCCGCGCCGGCCAGAAACGAAACGAGGCTGAGGTCGATCCGGCGGGCGTCCGCGCCGGCCAGAAACGAGACGAGGCGGTGGTCGATCCGGCGGGCGTCCGCGCCGGCCAGAAACAAGACGAGGTTGTGGTCGGTCCGGCGGGCGTCCGCGCCGGCCAGAAACGAGACGAGGCAGTGGTCGATCCGGCGGACGTCCGCGCCGGCCAGAAACGAGACGAGGCAGTGGTCGGTCCGGCGGGCGTCGGCCAGAAACGAGACGAGGCTGAGGTCGATCCGGCGGGCGTCCGCGCCGGCCAGAAACGAGACGAGGCTGTGGTCGATCCGGCGGGTGTCCGCGCCGGCCAGAAACGAGACGAGGCAGTGGTCGGTCCGGCGGGCGTCCGCGTCGGCCAGAAACAAGACGAGGTTGTGGTCGATCCGGCGGGCGTCCGCGCCGGCCAAGAACGTGACGAGGCTGTGGTCGATCCGGCGGGCGTCCGCGCCGGCCAAGAACGTGACGAGGCTGTGGTCGATCCGGCGGGCGTCCGCGCAGGCCGGATACAAGACGAGGCTGAGGTCGATCCGGCGGGCGTCCGCGCCGGCCAGAAACGAGACGAGGCAGTGGTCGGTCCGGCAGGCATCCCAGCTGGTCCCTTAAGTCTTTGCCAAACTGCCTGCCTTCAGGAAATATTAGAAGTTTAGTACGGTCGGGCACCTTACCCTGTTTGCTCGGGGGGTGCTCGGTCCTGTTTCAACTTCAGCGGACCGGATCCGAAGACCCCTTTAGACCAAGTTCACGTCACCAGGTGTGCCGAGATCAGACACATTCCTTCCCAATCATGGACAGTACTGGACCAAATATGGTGGATCTGCGAATGGCAAGTGTATATGATCATCCCCACCAATACAACTGGGCTCTGTGTCCCTACATCTGCATCCGAACACACGTACGTTCTAACAGCAGACTCGATTCCAACTGTCGACGCCAACCCACATCTACCCACCAGGCGTCAACGACGGAGCTTTGATTTCTTCCCCCATGATTCAGTTTGGGGCTCGGATGTCCCCCTCTAATACAAACAATGGTCAGTCCCCTCCAAAATCATGATGGCGGTGTTCCCCAGGGTAGGAACAGCGAAGAACACCCTACGTCTGGAAACCATTGACTACAGATTCCAGGCCCGACACTAATCAATTACTTGTTTCCCTGCAAATGACTGAAACGTATCTGTCCAAAGTCTTAGGGACAACTGTCAGTTTTGCCTGTATTTAAGACACACTCACTGGTCATTCGACTAGAGTTGAAGTAACATCGCAGTGAACAGGACCCCACTGTAGGAATTCTCACTGTCCACTTTGCAGTCTGGTAATACATATTTTCTATTTAAATTTATCTCACTCTTTCTTAGCCTGCTCCTGAAGTTGTATTTTCAGACCTAACAAACATTTCAGTTTTTTTGCCCTAATGTGCGTTTCATGCGCTGAAAATCACGTTTTGGCCAAGTATCATAGTTTTCGCTATAACTTAACTTAACCTAACCCTAACCCTAACCCTAACCCTAACCCTAACCCTAACCCTAACTCTAACCCTAACCCTAACCCTAACTTCCATCACTTAGAATGATATCAAATGAAAAACCTACTTAATTTGGACGATTATACACTATATACACAGTAACTATGTGTCACTGACAGTTTGTTTCGCAGCAGGGGAACATTTCAGTTTTTATTGCCTTAATGTGCATTTCATGCGCTGAAAATCACGTTTTGGCCAAGTATCATAGTTTTCACTATAACCTAATTTCTAGCACTTAGAATGATGCAAAATGAAAAACTTACTTGAATTGGACAATTATACACTATATACACAGTAACTATGTGCCTCTGACAGTTTGTTTCGCAGCAGGGGAACATTTCAGTTTTTATTGCCTTAACGTGCGTTTCATGCGCTGAAAATCACGTTTTGGCCAAGTATCATAGTTTTCACTATAACTTAATTTCTAGCACTTAGAATGATGCCAAATGCAAAACTTACTTGAATTGGACGATTTTACACTATATACACAGTAACTATGTGCCTCTGGCAGTTTGTTTCGCAGCAGGGGAACATTTCAGTTTTTATTGCCTTAACGTGCGTTTCATGCGCTGAAAATCACGTTTTGGCCAAGTATCATAATTTTCACTATAACTTAATTTCTATCACTTAGAATGATGCTAAATGCAAAACTTACTTGAATTGGACGATTTTACACTATATACACAGTAACTATGTGCCTCTGACAGTTTGTTTCGCAGCAGGGGAACATTTCAGTTTTTATTGTCTTAACGTGCGTTTCATGCGCTGAAAATCACGTTTTGGCCAAGTGTCATAATTTTCACTATAACTTAATTTCTGTCACTTAGAATGATTCTAAATGAAAAACTTGCTTGAATTGGACGATTTTACACTATATACACAGTAACTTTGTGTCTCCGACAGTTTGTTTCGCAGCAGGGGAACATTTCAGTTTTTATTGCCTTAACGTGCGTTTCATGCGCTGAAAATCACGTTTTGGCCAAGTATCATAGTTTTCACTATAACTTAATTTCTATCACTTTGAATGATGCTAAATGCAAAAGTTACTTGAATTGGACGATTTTACAATATATACACAGTAACTATGTGCCTCTGACAGTTTGTTTCGCAGTAGGGGAACATTTCAGTTTTTATTGCCTTAACGTGCGTTTCATGCGCTGAAAATCATGTTTTGGCCGAGTATGATAGTTTTCACTATAACTTAATTTCTATCACTTAGAATGATGCTAAATGAAAAACTTACTTGAATTGGACGATTTTACACTATATATACAATAACTATGTGCCTCTGACATTTGTTTCGCAGCAGGGGAACATTTCAGTTTTTATTGCCTTAACGTGCGTTTCATGTGCTGAAAATCACGTTTTGGCCAAGTATCACAATTTTCACTATAACCTAATTTCTAGCACTTAGAATGATGCAAAATGAAAAACTTACTTGAATTGGACAATTATACACTATATACACAGTAACTATGTGCCTCTGACAGTTTGTTTCGCAGCAGGGGAACATTTCAGTTTTTATTGCCTTAACGTGCGTTTCATGCGCTGAAAATCACGTTTTGGCCAAGTATCATAGTTTTCACTATAACTTAATTTCTAGCACTTAGAATGATTCCAAATGAAAAACTTGCTTGAATTGGACGATTTTACACTATATACACAGTAACTATGTGTCTCCGACAGTTTGTTTCGCAGCAGGGGAACATTTCAGTTTTTATTGCCTTAACGTGCGTTTCATGCGCTGAAAATCACGTTTTGGCCAAGTATCATAGTTTTCACTATAACTTAATTTCTATCACTTTGAATGATGCTAAATGCAAAAGTTACTTGAATTGGACGATTTTACAATATATACACAGTAACTATGTGCCTCTGACAGTTTGTTTCGCAGCAGGGGAACATTTCAGTTTTTATTGCCTTAACGTGCGTTTCATGCGCTGAAAATCATGTTTTGGCCGAGTATGATAGTTTTCACTATAACTTAATTTCTATCACTTAGAATGATGCTAAATGAAAAACTTACTTGAATTGGACGATAATACACTATATACACAGTAACTATATGTCTCTGACAGTTTGTTTCGCAGCAGGGGAACATTTCAGTTTTTATTGCCTTAACGTGCGTTTCATGCGCTGAAAATCACGTTTTGGCCAAGTATCATAATTTTCAATATAACTTAATTTCTATCACTTAGAATGATGCTAAATGCAAAATTTACTTGAATTGGACGATTTTACACTATATACACAGTAACTATGTGCCTCTGACAGTTTGTTTCGCAGCAGGGGAACATTTCAGTTTTTATTGCCTTAACGTGCGTTTCATGCGCTGAAAATCATGTTTTGGCCGAGTATGATAGTTTTCACTATAACTTAATTTCTAGCACTTAGAATGATGCTTAATGCAATACTTACTTGAATTGGATGATTTTACACTATATACACAGTAACTATGTGCCTCTGGCAGTTTGTTTCGCAGCAGGGGAACATTTCAGTTTTAATGCCTTTACGTGCGTTTCATGCGCTGAAAATCACGTTTTGGCCAAGTATCATAGTTTTCACTATAACTTAATTTCTATCACTTAGAATGATGCTAAATACAAAACTTACTTGAATTGGATGATTTTACACTATAGACACAGTAACTATGTGCCTCTGGCAGTTTGTTTCGCAGCAGGGGAACATTTCAGTTTTAATGCCTTTACGTGCGTTTTATGCGCTGAAAATCACGTTTTGGCCAAGTATCATAGTTTTCACTATAACTTAATTTCTATCACTTAGAATGATGCTAAATACAAAACTTACTTGAATTGGATGATTTTACACTATATATACAATAACTATGTGCCTCTGACATTTGTTTCGCAGCAGGGGAACATTTCAGTTTTTATTGCCTTAACGTGCGTTTCATGTGCTGAAAATCACGTTTTGGCCAAGTATCACAATTTTCACTATAACTTAATTTCTATCACTTAGAATGATGCTAAATGCAAAACTTACTTGAATTGGACGATAATACACCATATACACAGTAACTATGTATCTCTGACAGTTTGTTTCGCAGCAGGGGAACATTTCAGTTTTTATTGCCTTAACGTGCGTTTCATGCGCTGAAAATCACGTTTTGGCCAAGTATCATAGTTTTCACTATAACCTAATTTTATCACTTAGAATGATGCTAAATGCAAAACTTACTTGAATTGGACGATTTTACACTATATACACAATAACTATGTGCCTCTGACAGTTTGTTTTGCAGCAGGGGAACATTTCAGTTTTTATTGCCTTAACGTGCGTTTTATGCGCTGAAAATCACGTTTTGGCCAAGTATCATAATTTTCACTATAACTTATATTCTATCACTTAGAATGATGCTAAATACAAAACTTACTTGAATTGGGCGATTTTACACTATATACACAGTAACTATGTGCCTCTGACAGTTTGTTTCGCAGCAGGGGAACATTTCAGTTTTTATTGCCTTAACGTGCGTTTCATGCGCTGAAAATCACGTTTTGGCCAAGTGTCATAATTTTCACTATAACTTAATTTCTATCACTTAGAATGATGCTAAATGCAAAAGTTACTTGGATTGGACGATTTTACACTATATACACAGTAACTATGTGCCTCTGACAGTTTGTTTCGCAGCAGGCGAATATTTCAGTTTTTATTGCCTTAACGTGCGTTTCATGTGCTGAAAATCACGTTTTGGCCAAGTATCACAATTTTCACCATAACTTAAATTCTATCACTTAGAATGATGCTAAATGAAAAACTTACTTGAATTGGACGATTTTACACTATATACACAGTAACTATGTGTCTGTGACAGTTTGTTTCGCAGCAGGGGAACATTTCAGTTTTTATTGCCTTAACGTGCGTTTCATGCGCTGAAAATCACGTTTTGGGCTAGTATCATAATTTTCACCAGAAATTAATTTCTATCACTTAGAATGATGCTAAATGAAAAACTTACTTGAATTGGATGATAATACACTATATACACAGTAACTATGTGCCTCTGACAGTTTGTGTCGCAGCAGGGGAACATTTCAGTTTTTATTGCCTTAACGTGCGTTTCATGTGCTGAAAATCACGTTTTGTCCAAGTATCACAATTTTCACTATAACTTAATTGCTATCACTTAGAATGATGCTAAATGCAAAACTTACTTGAATTGGACGATTTTACACTATATACACAGAAACTATGTGTCTCTGACAGTTTGTTTCTAAGCAGGGGAACATTTCAGTTTTATTGCCTTAACGTGCGTTTCATGCGCTGAATATCACATTTTGGCCAAGTATCATAGTTTTCACTATAACTTAATTTCTATCACTTAGAATACACAGTAACTATGTGTCTCTGACAGTTTGTTTCGAAGCAGGGGAACATTTCAGTTTTTATTGCCTTAACGTGCGTTTCATGTGCTGAAAATAACGTTTTGGGCAAGTATCACAATTTTCACTACAACTTAATTTCTATCACTTAGAATGATGCTAAATGCAAAACTTACTTGAATTGGAAGATTTTACACTATAAACACAGTAACTATGTGTCTCTGACAGTTTGTTTCGCAGCCGGGGAATATTTCAGTTTTTATTGCCTTAACGTGCGTTTCATGTGCTGAAAATCACGTTTTGGCCAAGTATCACAATTTTCACTATAACTTAATTTCTATCACTTAGAATGATGCTAAATGAAAAACTTACTTGAATTGGACGATAATACACTATATACACAGTAACTATGTGTCTCTGACAGTTTGTTTGGCAGCAGGGGAACATTTCAGTTTTTATTGCCTGAATGTGCTTTTCATGCGCTGAAAATCATGTTTAGGCCAAGTATCATAGTTTTCATTATAACTTAATATCTAGCCATTAGAATGATGCCAAATTAAAAACTTATTAAATTATAAAATTTGATGATATTACACTATATATAGAGAGACATTTGTGTCTCTGACAGTTTTACAAGTTATGACTCCAGACTCTTAATTTACAATTCTGCCTTTATGGATACATTGCATCACCACCCCCTGAGTGGATCACTTACCTCTCACTGTCTTTTACTTACCTTCATTCAGCATGTAGGTGTCAGATCACCTGATGACTATTCATATTACCTCACCCGAAGTTATTACACAGAAGGGATTGTGTTGTGTTACCCCAAGTTTAGAGTCGCTACGGATGTGGGAAACTTACAGCGTCTGTCTGCCAGAGAGCAGCAGCTGGAACCGATTGTGACCAGGGTGGCATGGGTCCCTGATCATGTCCCTGGCTCTGCTGAGGTAACGAGGGCTGGCAATGTCTTCCAGTGAGGGCAGAGTAGCCGACAATCTTCTGCGTAGTGGTAATATCTTTCTAAATAGCCTTTTTGTCTGCTGCCGTTCTTTCCGCGTACCACCAAATGTGCTTTTTTTGCGCTGATAAGCACATTTTGGTCGAATATGAAAGTTTCCAAGTGTGCACTTGACCCTGGATGACCTGGAGAGTGACAGTTACTCCTGAAGTTGAACCTTTTTTTCATCCCACAATTCAAGGAAACAATTGCAAACCCTGTTAGCCAGCCTTTCTTATATTTCGCGAGGCGAACAAACAATTGCAAGGCCAACTAGTTTTTCTTTCTTACATTCCACGATCTTTTAATTCAATTGTAAAACCAGTTTGGCTAGTCTACCTTGCAGTCTACGATCTTATCAAACAAAGGTAAAACCAGTATGACCACATGGTAAGACAAGAATAAACAATTATTAAGCCAGTTAGCCAGTCCATCCCACAATTCCCTCCTTTTGTGTCTGTGAAAATATCGAAATATTGAAATGGCTGTTTCCATGAGCCAGAGAAGAACCAGTCAAGCCATCCACGTTGTGAAACCGAATCTCCGGTCACAGCTCTCTGCATGTTCCTAATAGCCTGCAGGGCATCATGGACCGAGCAGGACATGCCGGCAGGGATGAAGGGGCAGCACGAGTCTCCCACCATGGCACACACACAGCCCCGCTGGGTGGCCACTCCGTCAAGAGCAGGGCAGCCCTGGAAAATCACCTGGGCCATGGCGGCTACCCAGCCTGACTGATGCGCCGACACAGGCCCGGAACCTGCCTTCAATGGTCTTCAAATGCAGGGCGTTCCTTGCCGGTCCCACTCAAGGGAACTGAGCCATTACGATTTTGGATGAGACTGACCAGTATTTGTGTTTGAGGGACACATCCGAGCCAAACACTGGATCATGGTCGTGAGCTCCGTCAATAATGTGCCCAAATGGAGGTCATTGATTCGGGAATAACAGAACTTCTGAAGATCCCTAGATGATTATTTTTATACATAATAATCAAAAATACATCCCCATCGTCAATGGATACAATTTTTCGGGTAAATTCACTAACCAGAACAGACTGGGCCTGGTTCTAATACAACCACTATTTTAATCCCAGAATGCCTGTTTTGGACACTGTTTATGGTGGAAAAATAGCTCCAGAACCATCCTGGATCATTATTTTTACACAGAATAGTGAAAATACATCCATCTACACATTTAACACTAATTATGGGTAGAAGCACCAACCAGAACCGACTGGGCCCGGTTCTAATACGACCACTATTTTAATCGCAAAATGCCTGTTTTGGACAATGTTTATGGTGGGAAACATTATTTTTATAGAAAATAGTGAAACTACATCTACCTACTCAATCAACACAAATTCTGGGTAAATACACCAACCAGAACCGATTGGGCCTTGTTCTAATACAACCACTATTTTTATCGCAAAATGTTTTGGACACTATTGACGGTGGGAAATATTCCCAAAACATCCCTGCATCTTTAATTTTACACATAATAGTGAAAATGCATCCATCCACACAATTGACACTAAATCTGGGTAAAAGCGGCAACCAGAACCGACTGGGCCCGGTTCTAATACGACCACTATTTTAATCGCAAAATGCCTGTTTTGGACAATGTTTATGGTGGGAAACATTATTTTTATAGAAAATAGTGAAACTACATCCACCTACTCAACCAACACAAATTCTGGGTATATACACCAACCAGAACCGATTGGGCCTTGTTCTAATACAACCACTATTTTTATCGCAAAATGTTTTGGACACTATTGACGGTGGGAAATATTCCCAAAACATCCCTACATCTTTAATTTTACACATAATAGTGAAAATGCATCCATCCACACAATTGACACTAAATCTGGGTAAAAGCGGCAACCAGAACCGACTGGTCCCGGTTCTAATTCAACAACCATGCAAAATTAAGATCCATTGGAGGTTTTTTATTCTTGTATAAAAAAAGCCCCAAAACATCCCTGCATGATTATTGTTAAACAGAATAGTAAAATATACATCCCAATCATCTTTGGACACAAGTTTCAGATATAAACAGCAACCAGACCCGACTGGACCCAGTTATAATGCAACTACTATTTTTTATCGCAAAATGCATGTTTTGGAGAAAATTTATGCTGGGAAATAGCCCTAGAACCATCCTGGATCTTTAATTTTAGACAGAATTGTGAAAATACATCCACCTACACAATCAATACTAACTCTGGGTATAAGACCCAACCAGAACCGACTGGGCTTGGTTCTACTACAACCACCATGCAAAATAAAGTGCCCAAATGGAGGTCATTTATTCGGGCATAAAATAACTTCTGAACATCCCTAGATGATGATTTTTATACAGAATAGTGAAAAATACAACCCCATTCCTATTGGACACACGTTACGGGTGTATACACAAAACAGAACCGACTGGGCCTGGTTCTAATACAACCACTATTTTTGTCGCAAAATGCATGTTTTTGACACTATTAATGGTGGGAAATAGTCTCAGATCATCCCTGGATCTTTATTCTTACAGAGAATAGTGAAAATACATCCACCCACACAATCGACACTAATTGTGGGTAAAGCACCAACCAGAACCGACTGGGCCTGGTTCTAAACAACCACTTGTAAATAAAGTGCCCAAATTGAGGTCATTGATTCGGGCATAACAGAACTTCTGAACATCCCTAGAATATTATTTTTATAAAGAATAATCAAAAATACATCCCCATCATCATTGGACACAATTTCTGGGTAAAAACACGAACCTGAACCGACTGGTCTTGGTTCTAATACAACCACTAATTTAACCGCAAAATGCCTGTTTTGGACACTGTTTGTGGTGGGAAATAGCTCCAGAACCATCCTGGATCATTATTGTTATACAAAATAGTGAAAATACATCCACTCACACAATAAACACAAATTCTGGGTAAAAGCACCAACCAAAACCGACTGGGCCTGTTTCTAAACCACCACTTGTGAATAAAGTGACCAAATGAAAGTAATTCATTCGGGCATAACAGAACTTCTGAACATCGCTAGATGATTATTTCTATACAAAATAGTCAAGTATACATCCCCATCATAATTGGACACAAGTTTCGTATACAAACACCCACCAGAACCGACTGGACCCTGTTATAATGCAACCACTATTTTGTATCGCCTGTTTTGGACACTGTTTATGGTGGGAGATAGCTCCAGAATCACCTAGAATGATGTCAAATGAAAAACTTACTTGAATTGGACAATTATACACTGTATACACAGTAACTATGTGTCTCTGACAGTTTTTTTCGCAGCAGGGGAACATTTCAGTTTTTATTGCCTTAACGTGCGTTTCATGCGCTGAAAATCACGTTTTGGCCAAGTATCATAATTTTCACTATAACTTAATTTCTATCACTTAGAATGATGCTAAATGCAAAACTTACTTGAATTGGACGATTTTACACTATATACACAGTAACTATGTGCCTCTGAATGTTTCTTTCGCAGCAGGGGAACATTTCAGTTTTTATTGCTTTAACGTGCGTTTCATGTGCTAAAAATCACGTTTTGGCCAAGTATCAGAATTTTCACTATAACTTAATTTCTATCAATTAGAATGATGCTAAATGAAAAACTTACTTGAATTGGACGAATTTTCACTACATACACAATAACTGTGTCTCTGACAGTTTGTTTGGCAGCAGGGGAACTTTTCAGTTTTTATTGCCTTCATGTACTTTTCATGCCCTGAAAATCAAGTTTTGGCCAAGTATGATTGTTTTCATTATAACTTAATTTCTAGCTTGAGAATGATGCCAAATGGATAACTTACTTGAATTGGACGATTTTTCACTTTATACACAGTAACTATGTGTCTCTGACAGTTTGTTTGGCAGCAGGGGAACATGTGAGATTAGACAAAGTATCTTTGCAAATGCTTGTTCATATTGTATACGTTTTTGTGAGTATAACAGCATCATAGTCATCCTTATGGCTGACATGTCAGCATAAACACCCAACTGTCTGACTGAATAAACAATCTTAGTCTTGTGATTGGGGTGACATGTCAGCACAAATACTCAACTGTCCGACACTGATCAATTACTTTTTGCCCTGCAACTGACTGAAATGTATCTGTCCAAAGTCCTAGCGACAACTGTCAGTTTTTCCTGTATTTGAGACACACACACTGGTCATTCGACTAGAGTTGCAGGAACATCGCGTTGAACAGGACCCTACTGTAGGAACTCTCACTGTCCACTTTGCAGTCTGGTAATAAACCAATTGGTCCGGGACCAATGAAAGTAGAACAATAATTAGCAAGGGCTTTATAGTCTTGGTCTGTTAATAGAGTCAGGGACTTAACTAAGACAAAGTCAGGGACTTTTGGTCTTTGTGTGTTCAGAGATATTGGGTTAATCACAAAGTAGAAATCACTTTCGGGTAATTTAGAAAATAATTGTTGTTTAAACTATTATGTAGGTGATTAATAAGGGTCAGAAAGCAACAAAAGGAATGGGTTTATTGTCAGAATGCAAAATGAAAATCGGAGAGTTACCGGGACGAGATATCATGGTCCAGCTTGGGCTAAGCCTAGTGGCCACCCAAAATGGCCTCCGACCCAGCGAATTACAGACCAAAAATATCTTCCACACCACCACATCTAACAGCTTCTACTCTCTCGACATTGTCGGTAATGATTCTGCCAAGGTAGCTGAAAGTCTAAGAGAACAGTCTGAAGATATCTGCCCAGCAGCACCAGGACAGGAACAACAAACATGGCCATTACATGTCACCCTGAAGTTCATGGGAGACCGGACGACAAGTAGTTAAACCAATTCTCACAGTTGCCCAATGTTAGACTATAAATATTTTACCTGACTCCAATTCCTTAACTCTGTAGTCTCCAGTCTAACAATGGAGCGTGTTCAGCATCGGAGGAGACAAACCAGGGTTGAGCGAGTTTATCCACAGATGATTTATTCCATTCAAATTGATTCATACAGAGCTCCGGGTCTCCCTCCCATAGAATAAGCCCGCTGAGTGTTGATGTCCCAAAGCGGAGGATGGAAAAGACATTGTCCAAACCCGCGTTTGCCCAGTTATAGTCCAACAAAAATGCATATTCATTCGCTGATTAATAATGAGATGTGGGCTGGTCCAGGGCTGCTGTGAGGGGGGGTTTCTCTGGGCTCCACATCTTCCAGCCTTGAATCCACATCATCCAGACCTCTGTCTCCGCTGGTCCTATAAAGTCCCGACCCTCCGCCCTGCTCTTTGTTCCTCTGCCCTTTGAAGTCCTCCATCTGGTCTCTTATCAGTGTGGATCCCACCTTGAAATAAGAATGTCAGGAAGAGCCTTTTGTTAACATTATAGTTGAGGAGTCTCAGACCCATCCTTCTGTTCATATTGTATTTGAGTTGGGAACCAGTGGCGACTCTAAAACAAGACCGCCACAACAAAAGGAATGAGTAAAATGTGATATCAAAATGAAACAGCTATACTAAAAAGAATGAGTAAAATATGATATCAAAATGAAACAGCTATACTAAAAAGAATGAGTAAAATATGTTATATTCTTCATTCCCTCTCTTGGTCTCCTAAAGAGACCACATCAACAACACCACACAGGTTAGTGTCAAATGAAATGTAAAACTATATTAGTATAAAAACAAAGAAGCACTACATTAGTATATCCATGAACACGTGCCCAGCGGGGGGTCCAGAGGGGTCAGTTTGGCGCAACTGGACATACTGACCTCTAGGGCCTGGTCCCACTGCTTTATCGATCAGTCGAGTGACTAGAGCAGTGTATCCCGACCTTTTTTTAGCCGTGGCACACTTTTTGCATTGAAAAAAATCTGAAGGGACACCACCATCTGAAATTCTTTTACTTCAAAACTATGTCGCCTATATTTACAATGGTCATTCTCGTCAAAGTTTTATCAGCAGAAATCGCATGACAGTCTAAAATTATTCCAAAATCAAATTTTTCACACTGACCTAATGTCATCAAAATTTGGTCTGTGGATCCTGAACAACTTCCGGTTTAAGTGATGCAAAAAACAGAGTAATGTTATTAATCGCCTAATTTTATGATTTTTCGACAAATATTACTTAAATCTCCTAATATTACGCAAATAATGTTGTGCTCACACAGACTTCACGCCGGCAAAAGTTGATGCCCTAGAAACCAGACAACTTCCGTTTCGACTAAGAGAAAGAGCAAAAAATTACGGTTTGACAACTTGAATCTAATAATAGTATAATCTACAATTTAACGTCCATCATATTTTGATTTAAACCTTGCAATAGTTCCTTTATAATCTCCTTATATTCATATAAATTTTTCTCTCTCAATATCACATTGTATGACTTCTTGCAATTTCCCACGGCACACCTGACCATTGCTCACGGCACACCAGTGTGCCGCGGCACAGTGGTTGGGAAACACTGGACTAGAGTACGAGCTAAGGGGAAGATACAACAGCTACAGAGAATAAGCAGAGTAATGAGCACTCCAGCAGATATGAGGATGTTGCCTATCAAACCTTTCCAGGCACCAAAATAATCCATCCATTGGTCCCAGATTGAGGTGTCCACACCTGACTGATCGGCCATCTTATTAGTCAGGGTTCGGAGGCCTTCTAAAGCTTTGGTGAGACGTCCATTTGGAGCAGTGTTATTAGGAATGAAAGTACAACAGGCATCACCAAAGATAGCACACACACCACCCTTCTCAGCCAATAACATGTCTAATGCTATACGATTTTGGAAGGCCATGAGGGATGTTGCCGCTAGCTGGTCACGTACCGCCTCTAACGACTCAACCTTGTAATTGCCAAGTCGCTGGACATTGTAATGAATATAATTGATGCGATCAACATTTTTGTTGGGAGTTACCCAAATTAGAATACTTTCGAATCCCGCTGAAACCTGATTAGCAAGTTTATACTCATTAGGAACGCCACGGGGGACGCCTATGGCGTCAATATAGGTGGGATCGGAGTTACCCATCCAGGTGTGTGGTGCTCTCTTTTGGCGATGCAAGACCTCCTTCAGGTTTGGAGGTAACCTTATTTCAGCTGTGAGATTCACTGAGGAAACAGAAACAGGAAGTAACAGAGACACCACAGAACACACACCCGCAGCATTTGTGGGCAATCTATCATACAACTTATCACTTCCACACCATAACCAGATGTCAGCTCGGGATAAGGGGTATGGTACCGGAAAGAACATGTTTGATACACACCAGTCAGACGGAATGCTTCCCAATGATGTTCCAGTCCCTTGTAATTTGAGGCAGGTAAAATTTTGGCGTGCTACATATTTGTCAAAAATTGTTTTTTCTTTGTTCTCTCGGGTAAGTGGGAATATCGAATCGTATTTAGAGCACTTAAAGGTTGGATTGGTGTTTTTTAGGAGGTCCACAATACATTCTTTATCAATTGGGGCCGAAATGATACGGAGTACGGGTCGGGCACCCATACATACGAGACAATCATTTCGGGTTTCGCTGGCAGCTTGTTCCGCCATTAACAGCCAATTGTTAGATAACGCTGAAACACCTGTAGTCATTCTAAACCACTCGTCCACTGATGGTTTGCCATGAATTATCTGGACTATACTCGATCTAGGGGATACAAATGACGGAATCACCTTGCCGGTTGTCGCCTGAGTAATATTGGGGTTTTTACATATCCCCACTGACCAGCATGGATCGTTGTCCGAACACCATACAACAGGTTCAGGAAGCTACACTTTGTGGACGATGAAGTCCAGTCCCCCTCCCTCCACAGAGGTAAAGTGCCTTCCGACTCATTTATCCTGAGATACAAACCAGAATTATCAACAGAAAAATTTGAAACCCTCTTTTGCCATTCTTTAGCTGTTTTTGACCAGCCATAAGTACCAGGTGACCAGCGGGTCGACTGATCCATTACAAAGGTGTGTGCCCAATTACCCCCTGTGTCCTGGTACGGCCTAGCATCAATATACCATTGGTATCTGTTTCCCATTTCCGTTATTTGTTGAGTATAACGCTGCATATGGAATAAACATGCGAATTTCGAACGTACCGTTGTAACAAAACCATAGCCTATTGTCATATAATAATTAATTGAAAAGATTATTGCTCAGCAAGCAATACCATAAAACTATAGGGAACTCTTTTATATTGGGTTTGACGTCTCCATATGGTTTCAATTGAGACTAAACCATCTTACAAAGGATTAGGATAACCTACCAGACAAGGGAAAATACGATGGGATCTAACAACTCCCTCAATCACCATTCTTTTGGGGAAAAGTGTTTTTACAAATGAAAAAACGTGTCCTACTTGGCAAGAAAAAAAAATATTGAAACAGTGTTTATCCTGTTACGCAGTAAATAGGAAGTCAATTTTTCCACTGTTTAATCATTTTACCTGCTTAAACCTTACAGGGCATGTTCTGAAGCTGGGGGCAATAAATGAGACGTGGTGTACCGGCGTTTTAAAACAAGCTACACCCCTGATACCACGTTCTTGCCTATGGTGGCGGGGTGGTAGATAAATTATACGACTCCTGCCAAAACGCGGCAGGACTAGGTACTTTGGTCTCACTGCTCTTACCGGTGTCTGTTTTTCCATCCACAGTGGAGGAGATACAATTGGCGGCTCAGAATTCGGAGGTGAAGGGTCGACCCTCCCGACATCGTCGAGAGGCATGGAGGGAAGGAGATCCAACATACATTGATGCGATTGGCATCCCCCGGGGCGTACCAGATGAGTATAAGCTGGCTAATCAGATCGCAGCAGGTTGGGAGTCCATCTTCCTTCTAATCACCCCAAACAAAAATGTGGATAGAATAAATTACTTACATTACAATGTCCAAAACTTGGAAATTATGTTAAACAGGGATTTGTGGCCATGAAGGAACAACTGGCAGCTACCAGTCTGATGGCGTTCCAGAATCGCATAGCGGTGGATATGATCCTTGAAACAGGGGGCGTGTGTGCAATGTTTGGAAAACAATGTTGCACCTTCATACCGAACAACACGTCACCCAGTGGATCTCTCACCAGGGCCATTACTGGACTGCAAACACTGAACCGCAATATGCAAGAGCATTCTGGAGTAGATACGTCCGCATTGTCAGATTGGTGGGATAAGACCTTTGGAAAATATAAAGATTTGGCTACATCCTTCATGGTGACTATTGGCACAATAACCGCTATCCTAACATTGCGTGGGTGCTGTATTATCCCCTGTTTGCGCTCCTTGCTAAGCCGACTTATAAATACTGCAATTGCCCCTACAAATTCTAAAGTACATGAGTTGTATCTTATGGGACGGTTTGGGGAAAGCAGTGAGGTCCAGGAGTACGGTAAATCCGAGGACCAATTGGACGAATATAATTATGTTCTTTCTCTTTCAGACCAGCCATGGGAGTAAGGAGTAGGCGGGAAAAATCACAGGCACCCGACATTACCATTTAGTGATTACTAAGAAATGACTAATAACATACATATTATAAAAACGGGGGAATGTTGGGTTTATTCTGTTTTACTATTATAATAGTTATATTAATTCATTTCTTTATTAAATCATTCTCTTTCTATTCTCTGTATTAATTCATTACTTTGTTAAATCATTCTCTTTCTGTTTTCAAAAGTGTTGCGAGGTCACGAGTATTGCCAAGTCATCTTTAACCTGGACGGCCTGTTCCAGGATGGTTATAAAAACAATCCACCCAATCTGGGTCCTTGAGATTTGGTGGGCCCTTGGTGACGAGGCCAGGGCTATTCGGCCAATAACAAGAATGTTGTTATCGTTATGTAACCGTGCACTTCGGGTTTTTCTGTATGTAACCATTATATGATTATGATTATATTATATGATTCATTAGGTCAAGGAGGTTGTATAATTACTCTAATCTAAATGTTGTTAGGTCTAGTCTCCTGTTTTTGTTATTAGTAAAAAACTTTGATTGTTATTGTAGTCCCAGATGTTGTTTTTACTCATACGTGATGGAATGATCAACAACTCTGTAACTTGTTTTGATTCATGACCATAAGAGTGGGACGAAAACGTCTATTCGGTGAGACGTTCGGAAGTTGTAAGGTGACACTTGCTGACTCTCCCCTTCGGAGGCTTTTATCTGTTGTATCCATTTCTATTTAATTAAATGTCAATAATTGAATAAGATGTCTTCCTGCAGTTATTGATAATTACGGACGAAGGTAATTATTAATGAACCTAATAATTTAGCATCATTCTAAGTGATAGAAATTAAGTTATAGTGAAAACTATGATACTTGGCCAAAACGTGATTTTCAGCGCATGAAACGCACGTTAAGGCAATAAAAACTGAAATGTTCCCCTGCTGCGAAACAAACTGTCAGAGACACATAGTTACTGTGTATATAGTGTAAAATCGTCCAATCCAAGTACCTTTTGTATTTAGCATCATTCAAAGTGATAGAAATTAAGTTATAGTGAAAACTATGATACTTGGCCAAAACGTGATTTTCAGCGCATGAAACGCACGTTAAGGCAATAAAAACTGAAATGTTCCCCTGCTGCGAAACAAACAGTCAGAGACGCATAGTTACTGTGTATATAGTGTATTATCGTCCATTTCAAGTAAGTTTTTCATTTAGCATCATTCTAAGTGATAGAAATTAAGTTATAGTGAAAACTATGACACTTGGCCAAAACGTGGTTTTCAGCGCATGAAACGCACGTTAGGCAATAAAAAATGAAATGTTCCCCTGCTGCGAAACAAACTGCCAGAGGCACATAGTTACTGTGTATATAGTGTAAAATCGGCCAATTCAAGTAAGTTTTGCATCTAGCATCATTCTAAGTGATAAAAATTAAGTTATAGTGAAAATTATGATACTTTGCCAAAACTTTCGCCTGTTCTTGTTCCCTTTCTCTCAAGAATGTAACTTTTTGCAGCTTCAATAATTCAAGCTCCTCTTTCAGTACTTCCTCCCTCTGGAGAGATGCCATAATCTCTCTTTCTGTTGCTTGCTTGGTCTGAAAAAGTTTCTCCTTCTCCCCAACAAACATGTCCACCTGTTTCTCCAGAGCCATTTTCTCTTCTTGCAGTACGCTAATCTCATCAGTTTTCTGCTGCTCAGCTTGTTCAAACTGAAGTTCAAGATGGTCAATCTTTTTCTGAAAGGCTTCTCTCTGTTGCAATATGTCCTCTTCCAGTTTTTTGATGATGTGATCTTTAGATTGAACAATTTCATCAGTATGCAAGTTTTCTAGCGCCAAGAGTTTTTTCTGTCGGGCTATTTCCTCTTCATAAGATGAAAGCTTCAATTCTTTTGCTTCCACATCTGCTGCTGCCTTTGCTAAACAGCCAACTGTTTTGTCAAGCTGGTTCTTCAACTCTACATTTTCGTACTGCCGATTTTCTACAGCTTCATTTCTCGCAGAGAGCTGCTCCAACAAATCTCTTCTTTGCTTATCGCTCTCTCCATTATGCCTAGCTTGTTCTTGTTTCATGGCTTCAAGGTCCCTCTTGAGAATTTTTTCACGCTCAAGAGAGGCCAAGTGTTCACTATTGCCTGCTTTGCCCCAAAAAGTCTCTGCCACCCCAGTCTTCTGTCTTCATACAACATCCTTATCCCCTCTTTTAATTTTAACAACTCAGACATACCTTTGTCCTCGTCTTTGAGTTCGTTCCTTTCCAGGTGGTTATCGATGTGACACAACAATTTGCATACTGATATGCGTTTCGTTTTCCCTATGTTAAGGAAATCACATATTTCTAACAGGTCATTAACTGTTAGCTTGTACAACATTTCTTCTACCTCTATGCGTACTTGCTCCCGTTCCATTTCCATTTTCTCAACACGGTAGGAGTTTGGTTTATGATGCAAAAGTGAACACTGAACTGGCACGTTTTTACCGTCTCTCTGATGATCTCTACTGGCCTCAGATGACGAGTACTCTGCCAACTTCACGTTCCTTTTAACAGCAACACCTCTTCTCACTGTCTTGATCCTGGTTGTGGTTTAGGTTTTGCGGGCTCAGCATTCAGTACTCAGGTTGTGAATACTGGTCATCAAAGCAGCAATCCCAGCAGCGGTGCCTCCAAAAATGTTGTACCCGTGATTTTCTTCCACGGGGTGGTAGTATTTCGCCTTTAAAAGACGGGTGAAATAATCAGACAGGTCCGTTGTTGTATTTTCAAACCAACTTCAGTTATTTAAGCAATTCACACAAAACATAATATACAATAACTCAAATATATACATAGTAACATATTAACAACCCGTTATAATCCAAAGCAATGTACTTGCTGCATAAACGATTATAACTTATGAGTATTGTAACTTGTTACCTTTTGTTCCGGCCGTCATTTACTGCATACTATTATGCTACTGTTATAACGGCGGCCGAAAGTAGCCTGCTGTAGACAATGCACCCGAGGCGCGCACATTCGCGCACACACATAAAAAAAAGTAAACAACCCACGGTCGAAGGTAGCTCGCTTTAAACAATACCCGAGACTCGCACATTTACTCGCACACATGAAAAAGTAAATAACCAGCGGCCGAAGGTAGCTTGCTGTAAACAATACCCGAGACTCGCACATTTACGCGCACACATAAAAAAGTAAACAAGCATCACTAAGCATTACTTTCTTTCTGACATGCTACTATTGCCTCTTGCACATCTCACACTCAATCGTTATTCAAAACAAAGCAACATACCTTTAAAAGACGGGTGAAATAATCAGACAGGTCCGTTGTTGTATTTTCAAACCAACTTGGAGAAATGTCTGAATAGCCCGTTATTATACCCTACCAAGGTCTATGACCATTGGTTAATCATTACGTCATCGCCCCGTGTTTAACGCATGCTAGCGGCATGAGTCCCCTTTCAACTTAACACCTGCACTCATGTATAACATCAACTACTTCACCCTGTCACATTATAGTGAAAATTATGATACTTGGCCAAAACGTGATTTTCAGCGCATGAAACGCACGTTAAGGCAATAAAAACTGAAATGTTCCCCTGCTTCGAAACAAACTGCCAGAGGCACATAGTTACTGTGTATATAGTGTAAAATCATCCAATTCAAGTGAGTTTTGCATTTGGCATCATTCTAAGTGCTAGAAATTAAGTTATAGTGAAAACTATGATACTTGGCCAAAACGTGATTTTCAGCGCATGAAACGCACGTTAAGGCAATAAAAACTAAAATGTTCCCCTGCTGCGAAACACACTGTCAGAGGCACATAGTTACTGTGTATAATTATCCAATTCAAGTAAGTTTTTCATTTGACATCATTCTGATTGATAGAAATTAAGTTATAGTGAAAACTATGATACTTGGCCAAAACGAGATTTTCAGCGCATGAAATGCACATTAAGGCAATAAAAACTGAAATGTTCCCCCGCTGCAAAACAAACTGTCAGTGACACATAGTAACTGTGTATATAGTGTATAATTGTCCAAATTAAGTAGGTTTTTCATTTGATATCATTCTAAGTGATGGAAGTTAGGGTTAGGGTTAGGGTTAGGGTGTCAGGAGTCGCTGGATCGCCTCTCCTGACATGACGTCACGGTAGTTATCAGCCGTGGCTAATTACGTGATTGGATTATTTTTGGTATTTAAGCATTGTGACTTTCTGTGGACGCGGTTGGATCGTCTGTTTTCGTTCTGGTGTAGTACTGGTTAAGTTTTGGTTTCGTTTCCTGTTAATCCTGGTAGTTATTGCTGTTTCCATTTGACGCCACGCCGCATGTACTTTCGTTTGTAATGAGTGGTCAAGCTGAGCTGTTTAAGTTATGTTATCCCGTTTATTAAATCAACCTACAAGAGCTACAGATCTGCCTCACCTTTCCATTCCTTCGGCGACTCTGCATCTGGGTTCAACTTCGCCTCCACGATCGCGTCGTACTAAGCGGCGGCGATCGTAACAGCACGATCCAACAACAATATGGACCCAGCGGAGCGCCACCCACGCTCGCGCCGACGCACTCGGCGACGCAAACCATCCACCTCGAAGACACCGGACTGCTTGGAATGTATAAGAAACCCCTCAGAATCGTTTAGGAATTTTGTAATGGACACACCGTGGTGCGGGGCTCTCAGGCACATCATCGCTAGAGATGAGCCACAGCTAGGAGGAGAGTTAGAGCCGCAGCGTACTCATACGCCCCACCAATGCTATGCACGTCGCCCTGGGAAGCCTTTACCGTTTCATCATGAGGCCCAGGTGCGTACAACCACCAGAGAGCGCCCAAGTTATCTTATGCCTATGCCCAGAGGAATTGATTCACCATGGAGGGAGCCTGAGGAGTCTGGTGAGGAGGACATCATTGAGGAAATTGATTTTTTCGCTGGCGTTTCGGAATCCGATGATGAATTCTTTGACCAATTCGGACCCCGAGACCTTCCACTGGAGGAGGATTATCCCGATTGTTCCCCCGATAATTCCTATTACAAATACCCCGACCAGCAATTGCAGAGTGGGCTGGCCACCAATTGTGGGGCGCGGCGTGGTGGCGGGGGTGCTGTGCAGTCCTCCCAGAGGAGGCGCCGAGCGCCACGCCGTAGAGCGAAGCGAAAGCAATGCCTGGACACACTAACCACTGTCCAAGTTACGCGCCCGCCCACGTCCTTCCAAGCTCCTTTTCCGACCACGTCCCTCCAAGCTCCTTTTCCGACCACGTCCCTCCAAGCTCCTTTTCCGACCACGTCCCTCCAAGCTCCTTTTCCGACCACGTCCCTCCAAGCTCCTTTTCCGACCACGTTCCTCCAAGCTCCTTTCCAAGTGCCCGAAGTTACTCGGCCGACCACGCCTTTCCAAGTGCCCGAAGTTACTCGGCCGACCACGCCTTTCCAAGTGCCCGAAGTTACTCGGCCGACCACGCCTTTCCAAGTGCCCGAAGTTACTAGGCCGACCACGCCTTTCCAAGTGCCCGAAGTTACTCGGCCGACCCCGCTGTACCAGCAGCTCCTAAGGACTATGCAGCCCTCCCCGTTCCAAGTGGCCGAAGTCACTCGGCCGACAACGCTTTTCCAAGTGCCCGAAGTTACTCGGCCGACCCCGCTGTACCAGCAGCTCCTAAGGACTATGCAGCCCTCCCCGTTCCAAGTGCCCGAAGTCACTCGGCCGACCACGCCTGTCCAAGTGCCCGAAGTCACTCGGCCCAGCGCGCCGTTTCAAGTGCCCCAAGCTCCTGTGCCAAGGCCACGCAAATTACTCCCGTTGCCCTTGGGGTCGCCGGTCGCACCCGTACCGAAGCCACGGATCAGGTTTCTGGTGACGGACGGCCAATCTAGCACCGCTCTCCCAAGCACCGCTCTCCCAAGCACCGCTCTCCCTAGCACCGCTCTCCCTAGCACCGCTCTCCCTAGCACCGCTCTCCCTAGCACCGCTCTCCCAAGCACCGCTCTCCCAAGCACCGCTCTCCCAAGCACCGCTCTCCCAAGCACCGCTCTCCCAAGCACCGCTCTCCCAAGCGCCTGCCTGTCCAGCGCCTGCCCGCCCAGAAGTGGCGACGATGCTCCGGCGCTCGATGAAGACGGGGCCGGCGACGTCGAGAGTGGTATTTCGCCGGAGTCCCTGGAAGATGGGACTGGCGACATCGAGAGAGGCAATTCGCCGGAGTCCCTGGAGGAAGGGGCTGGCGACGTCGAGAGTGCCAATTCACCGGTGCCCCTGGAGGAAGAAGCCGGTGACGTCGAGAGAGGCAATTCGCCGGAGTCCCTGGAGGAAGGGGCTGGCGACGTCGAGAGTGCCAATTCGCCGGTGCCCCTGGAGGAAGAAGCCGGTGACGTCGAGAGAGGCAATTCGCCGGAGTCCCTGGAGGAAGGGGCTGGCGATGTCGAGAGTGCCAATTCGCCGGTGCCCCTGGAGGAAGAAGCCGGTGACGTTGAGAGTGGTAATTCGCTGGTGCCCCTGGAGGAGGAAGCCGGTGACGTCGAGAGTGGCAATGCGCCGGAGTCCCTGGCAGTAGGGGCTGGCGAGGTCAAGAGTGGTAATTCGCCGGAGTCCCTGGAAGAAGGGACTGGCGACGTCGAGAGAGGCAATTCGCCGGAGTCCCTGGAGGAAGGGGCTGGCGACGTCGAGAGTGCCAATTTGCCGTTGCCCCTGGAGGAAGGGGCTGGCGACGTCAAGAGTGGTAATTCGCCGGTGCTCCTGGAGGAAGAAGCCGGTGACGTCGAGAGTGGCAATTCGCCGGTGCCCCTGGAGGACGGGGCCGGCGACGTCCAGAGAAGCAATGATCCGGGTTCCTGGGAGACGAGGGCTGTCCACCCCCCGAGCAAACAGGGTAAGGTGCCCGACCGTACTAAACTTCTAATATTTCCTGAAGGCAGGCAGTTTGGCAAAGACTTAAGGGACCAGCTGGGATGCCTGCCGGACCGACCACTGCCTCGTCTCGTTTCTGGCCGGCGCGGACGCCCGCCGGATCGACCTCAGCCTCGTCTTGTATCCGGCCTGCGCGGACGCCCGCCGGATCGACCACAGCCTCGTCACGTTCTTGGCCGGCGCGGACGCCCGCCGGATCGACCACAGCCTCGTCACGTTCTTGGCCGGCGCGGACGCCCGCCGGATCGACCACAACCTCGTCTTGTTTCTGGCCGACGCGGACGCCCGCCGGACCGACCACTGCCTCGTCTCGTTTCTGGCCGGCGCGGACACCCGCCGGATCGACCACAGCCTCGTCTCGTTTCTGGCCGGCGCGGACGCCCGCCGGATCGACCTCAGCCTCGTCTCGTTTCTGGCCGACGCCCGCCGGACCGACCACTGCCTCGTCTCGTTTCTGGCCGGCGCGGACGTCCGCCGGATCGACCACTGCCTCGTCTCGTTTCTGGCCGGCGCGGACGCCCGCCGGACCGACCACAACCTCGTCTTGTTTCTGGCCGGCGCGGACGCCCGCCGGATCGACCACCGCCTCGTCTCGTTTCTGGCCGGCGCGGACGCCCGCCGGATCGACCTCAGCCTCGTTTCGTTTCTGGCCGGCGCGGACGCCCGCCAGACCTGCCACTGACTCGTCTCGTTTCTGGCCGGCGCGGACGCCCACCGGATCGACCACAGCCTCGTCTTGTTTCTGGCCGACACGGACGCCCGCCAGACTTGCCTCTGCCCCGTCTTGTTTCTGACCGGCACGGACGCCCGCCAGACCTGCCACTGACTTGTCTCGTTTCTGGCTGGCGCGGACGCCCGCCGGAGCGACCTCTCCGTCTGTTCTTGGGTTTGTGTGGAAGACCACCGGACAATTCTAGATCTCCCACCCACCCTCCCTGCTTGTTCCCGTTTCTCATGTTGTAATTGACCTTGGGACGTCTAGAATCCGTCCCTTAGAGGGGGTGTACTGTCAGGAGTCGCTGGATCGCCTCTCCTGACATGACGTCACGGTAGTTATCAGCCGTGGCTAATTACGTGATTGGATTATTTTTGGTATTTAAGCATTGTGACTTTCTGTGGACGCGGTTGGATCGTCTGTTTTCGTTCTGGTGTAGTACTGGTTAAGTTTTGGTTTCGTTTCCTGTTAATCCTGGTAGTTATTGCTGTTTCCATTTGACGCCACGCCGCATGTACTTTCGTTTGTAATGAGTGGTCAAGCTGAGCTGTTTAAGTTGTGTTATCCCGATTATTAAATCAACCTACAAGAGCTACAGATCTGCCTCACCTTTCCATTCCTTCGGCGACTCTGCATCTGGGTTCAACTTCGCCTCCACGATCGCGTCGTACTAAGCGGCGGCGATCGTAACATAGGGTTAGGTTAAGTTATAGTGAAAACTATGATACTTGGCCAAAACGTGATTTTCAGCGCATGAAACGCACATGAGGGCAAAAAAACTGAAATGTTTGTTAGGTCTGAAAATACAACTTCAGGAGCAGGCTAAGAAAGAGTGAGATAAATTTAAATAGAAAATATGTATTACCAGACTGCAAAGTGGACAGTGAGAGTTCCTACAGTGGGGTCCTGTTCACTGCGATGTTACTGCAACTCTAGTCGAATGACCAGTGAGTGTGTCTTAAATACAGGCAAAACTGACAGTTGTCCCTAAGACTTTGGACAGATACCTTTCAGTCATTTGCAGGGCAACAAGTAATTGATTAGTGTCGGGCCTGGAATCTGTAGTCAATGGTTTCCAGACGTAGGGTGTTCTTCGC
This sequence comes from Stigmatopora nigra, assembly GCF_051989575.1. NCBI lineage: Eukaryota > Metazoa > Chordata > Actinopteri > Syngnathiformes > Syngnathidae > Stigmatopora > Stigmatopora nigra. Next base: position 1,439,466 of record NC_135525.1, on the reverse strand, counting down.
TGTTCCTACCCTGGGGAACACCGCGGTCATGATTTTGGAGGAGACTGACCAGTGTTTGTATTAGAGGGGGACATCCGAGCCCCAAACTGAATCATGGGGGAAGAAATCAAAGCTCCGTCGTTGACGCCTGGTGGGCAGATGTGGGTTGGCGTCGACAGTTGGAATCGAGTCTGCTGTTAGAACGTACGTGTGGTCGGATGCAGATGTAGGGACACAGAGCCCAGTTGTATTGGTGGGGATGATCATAGACACTTGCCATTCGCAGAGCCACCATATTTGGTCCAGTACTGTCCATGATTGGGAAGAAATGTGTCTGACCTCCGCGCACCTGGTGACGTGAACTTGGTCCAAAGGGGTCTTCGGATCCGGTCCGCTGAAGTTGAAACAGGATGGATAACAGTCTGTTCGGTTGTTGCACTGGACATACGTTGCGGTATTGACTGTAGCTGCTAATGGTACTGCGACCATGGTATGTAGGCGGTCGAGCTTTGCTGGAAGGATTCTCTCAGATTACCCAGGATACAGTTGTAGGTGAGGTTGGCGAGTTCTTCGTTCTGTCGGTTGGACCATAGCTGTGGTTGGGCTACGGCAGTAGGCATGAGGGAACAGACATAACAAATCATTGGTTGTGGCGCGGGCTGTGAGTGCGGTGTATCTGTACCAACTGTTCCTCATCATCGGGTTGTAGTCGTTTTCTTCCTGTGTTTGGACATGGGTGAGAATAAGGTGTATCTACTCAGGCTTAGGTGTTCCTGCCGGACAGATTTTGAGTAGGCGTGTGGCGGATGGTTGTACGAAGGGGTTCACACCAATCACTTTGGGGACCATGGCTGGACTAGTAGTGCGGATGGTGATAGTAAAGAGGGGGCCTTTTCCTGGTCGGTCCGGTCAGAGGCATAGGTTGATGCAGCCTTTTTGTTGGATATTGGTCGTGAGCTCTAGCATATGTTTACCATCTTTGATGGTGGTGGCTAACTTGGTGAAGTTAGCGGTCATGGTGGTAGCTTCTTTGGAAAGGGGCCATGTGATGGTTTTGTAGCCTGTATGGAGGAGGACCTGGTCCAAGGTGTCTGGCCAGACCACTCAGACTCTGGGAGCTTGTAGGTACCAATAAAAATAACTGGAGTCAGTCCTGTGTAATCCCAAGTGAGTAAGCTGTAGGCTGAGCAAAGGGACTTGAACGACGATTGGTGTCTTGGTTAATGGGATGCAGATCTGGGGGCCCCTGATCGTTTCCTGAACCAGCTAGTGGGGCATTCTCCTCCAGTGGGAGTGTACCAAGGTTCTGGTACGTTCCCCCCATGTGGTTGAACACAGAGCGGTGATGATGATTGCCAAAATCACACGGTGAGGTCCGTCCCAACGTGGAGAAGACCAGCACTTTCTTTTTATCACCTTGACGAGTACCAGGTCTCCTGGGGACAGGACCTCCTCTGTGGGAGACAGAGAAGATGTCGGCAGATTATTTTGCATTCATCACAGTTCTTTCTTGGAACATTTTGCATAACCACTTAGTGAGGGAATCTGTTTCTCTTTTCTCTTCTACCACCAGATCTTTTTCCCACATTGTTAAGTGGAAGGGTCTGTCGTTCACTGCCTCAAATGGTGTGCATCCCTGTGCTGTTGGAATGATTTTCATGTACGTTTCTACCAGGCTCAGGCATTCTTGCCATGGTTTTCCTGTGTCTTCCATGTTTTTTCTGAGTCTAAGTTTTACTGTTCTAATGGTTTGTTCGACGAGTCCAGCACTTTGGTTCAGTTTGATGAAATCCATGTTCAGAAGCTCGAAGGGATATGTTCCTGTTTGCCTAGTTCCATGCTTGGGTCGTTCATTGCCTTGAGAGTTGTGTCCACAGCAGTTCAGACAGTTTCTGCCAAAAAAAATTGAAGTTTGGAGACCTCTGGGAACATGCATTGTTTGTTGTACTGTACTAATCATCCCTCCTGTTGAGACATGGCTCCTCCCATGGCTCAATTTGGCAATTACTTCAAACAATGATCGTGTCACGCATGGCTTATTTTCTACTGCATAGAGTCCGTTCTTGTGTTGAGTGGCTCCTTCTGTTTCCCATTGCAGTTTCTCTTTTTCTGGGGAATGATTTTGCATTTCTTTTAGGAATTCAGCAGGGATTGGGCTGTGTCTTTCCACCGTCACGTCTTGTTCTAGGAATAGTCTACATGCCTCTGTCAGTGCCACTATTTCTGCGGCTTGTGCAGACCAGTAGCCGGGGAGTCGTCCTGTCTTGAGGTTGTCTTTTTGAGTCACCACGGCATATACGTTGTGTTTTTCTCCATCCAGGGTTTTTGATGATGATCCATCCCCATAGGCAATGTGTCCGGGGGGCAATGGGTTGTCCATTAGGTCAGTTGCATATACGTGGTTAATTATGATTCGTTGAGTGGGCAACTGTGAGAATTGGTTTAACCACTTGACGTCCGGTCTCCCATGAACTTCAGGGTGACATGTAATGGCCATGTTTGTTGTTCCTGTCCTGGTGCTGCTGGGCAGATATCTTCAGACTGTTCTCTTAGACTTTCAGCTACCTTGGCAGAATCATTCCCGACAATGTCGAGAGAGTAGAAGCTGTTAGATGTGGTGGTGTGGAAGATATTTTTGGTCTGTAATTCGCTGGGTCGGAGGCCATTTTGGGTGGCCACTAGGCTTAGCCCAAGCTGGACCATGATATCTCGTCCCGGTAACTCTCCGATTTTCATTTTGCAGTCTGAAAATAAACCCATTCCTTTTGTTGCTTTCTGACCCATATTAATCACCTACTTAATAGTTTAAACAACAATTATTTTCTAAATTACCCGAAAGTGATCTCTACTTTGTGATTAACCCAATATCTCTGAACACACAAAGACCAAAAGTCCCTGACTTTGTCTTAGTTAAGTCCCTGACTCTATTAACAGACCAAGACTATAAAGCCCTTGCTAATTATTGTACTACTTTCATTGGTCCCGGACCAATTGGTTTATTACCAGACTGCAAAGTGGACAGTGAGAGTTCCTACAGTAGGGTCCTTTTCAACGCGATGTTCCTGCAACTCTAGTCGAATGACCAGTGTGTGTGTCTCAAATACAGGAAAAATTGACAGTTGTTACTAGGACTTTGGACAGATACATTTCAGTCATTTGCAGGGCAAAAAGTAATTGATCAGTGTCGGACAGTTGAGTATTTGTGCTGACATGTCACCCCAATCACAAGACTAAGATTGTTTATTCAGTCAGACAGTTGGGTGTTTATGCTGACATGTCAGCCATAAGGATGACTATGATGCTGTTATACTCACAAAAACTTATACAATATGAACAAGCATTTGCAAAGATACTTTGTCTAATCTCACATGTTCCCCTGCTGCCAAACAAACTGTCAGAGACACATTGTTACTGTGTATAAAGTGAAAAATCGTCCAATTCAAGTAAGTTATCCATTTGGCATCATTCTCAAGCTAGAAATTAAGTTATAATGAAAACAATCATACTTGGCCAAAACGTGATTTTCAGGGCATGAAAAGTACATGAAGGCAATAAAAACTGAAAAGTTCCCCTGCTGCCAGACAAACTGTCAGAGACACAGTTACTGTGTATGTAGTGAAAAATCGTCCAATTCAAGTAAGTTTTTCATTTAGCATCATTCTAAGTGATAGAAATTAAGTTATAGTGAAAATTATGATACTTGGCCAAAACGTGATTTTCAGCGCATGAAATGCACGTTAAGGCAATAAAAACTGAAATGTGGATTGTAAGAGGCCCTTTGTAACTTGAGATGTTGTTCTTGTGTGTGCATCTCAGGTCCCCCTCCCTCTTTGTGCCCTTGGCTCGTAAAAGGTGCCTGGCACAGCCTGTCCGAAGTGAGTGCACTGGAGGGGGCCAGTGTCTCTTCGTGGGGCCTAATATTAATCAAAGCTGCCATACTTGTTTTTCGTTCAGCTTGTTTAATTTTCTTCATAATTTTTTGTTTCTGTCTTAATTGGGCTTGACCGATCCAAACTTGAATATCTTGAAGTTCTTTACATATCTTCTCTTTTTTTCCTCTTTCAATAGCCTTCGCGACTTGTAATTTACGCTTTATGGCCTGTAATGGCTCCTCCAACAGTCTCCCATCCCACTCTTTGTCTTTATTCTTCCTCCATTCTTTCATATATGTGCAATTATCAGGAAAATGCTTCAGCATAAACTTCATGTCGGTTGAGAGTTCTTTGCTGTTTGTTAAACCCATTTTTGCAACTTTTCTTTTGTTTGAAGATTTTTGCTTATTCAAAAATTATATTGATATATTCCGTTATTCTTATAATGTATTCATTAGTTTTTATTTAGTGTTTACTCACCTTCTCTAGGGACGTCCCGTTTAATTTACTATCTTATTTTCCCGCCTAGATAGTCATTTATACTCTTATTTTGCGCGGCAAACGACGTGATTTACGAGGGTGTCACAAGTGCTGTGGTTTAAATTTCTCCTTAGGGAGATTACTTGCAAGTTTTATATTTATTATTCTATATATATATATATATATATATATATATATATATATATATATATATATATATATATATATATATATATATATATATATATATATATATATATATATATATATATATATATATATATATATATATATATATATATATATATATATATATATATATATATATATATATATATATATATATATATATATATTCTTTATTTTGAGCTTTCATTCTCTTGGCACAGTGTAATAATATTTTTTCTATATCTTTAACGCAATCCTCGGAGTCCCTGGCGGAGAGTTGCGACCTCCTCCTCTTTGTCTGGTGATTCACGCATTAGAACTCAAACCAGAAATCTCGAGATCCTTACTTGATCTCCCGTTTAATTTACCTAACTTCTCAAATCCCGAGAACGTTTCCCCTAACTTACGGGGAGCGGTAAAGAAACATTTTTCTCCGACACACGGAGCATCTTTCTTCTCTAGAAAGACAGGGTCTCAATACTGGATTGGATTCTACAAATTAATTTTAAAAGTGCCTACCGCTCAGATGTGCTCTGTGTCCGGTGGGATGGATTCGCTTCCTTCTTCTGAACAGCGGAAAATCGATCACCCTTCTCCCCAATGGGGAGACAGCTGACGTCAGATTTTTGGATTAATTATTCGCGATCCAAAATCAGGATGCGAAACCTACCGGGTTTCGGGCACCAGAATGTTGGAGCTACCAGCCAACACTTAAATAAACTCGAACACAGGAACACACACTGATGCGGATGGAATGAAACTTAAAGCCCGCGTCTGCAGAGGCGGGGGAGTGGACAAATCAGAGGCCTGAGAGTGTGACTACTCTCCAAGCTCCTCAAGGCTGTTTCCCGCTGAAAAGTTGCTTCAACGGTGGTTTTATTAGAGATAAGACAAGTCATAAAAATGGTAGGCGTCAATACAAATGAAGGAGGTGGAGTACAAAAGGTGTAGTGCACATTTTAACCAATAGGTGTAAGTGAAATGGGTGCAAGATTAAATATATATGCATGCAAATATATTTCACACCCAGCGTAAATTTTCTCCAAAACATGCATTTTGCAATAAAAAATAGTTGTTGCATTATAACTGGGTCCAGTCGGGTCTGGTTGCTGTTTATATCTGAAACTTGTGTCCAAAGATGATAGGGATGTATATTTTACTATTCTGTTTAAAAATAATCATGCAGGGATGTTTTGGGGCTTTTTTATACAAGAATCAAAAACCTCCAATGGATCTTTATTTTGCATGGTGGTTGAATTAGAACCGGGCCCAGTCGGTTCTGGTTGCCGCTTTTACCCAGATTTAGTGTCAATTGTGTGGATGGATGCATTTTCACTATTATGTGTAAAATTAAAGATGCAGGGATGTTCTGGGAATATTTCCCACCGTCAATAGTGTCCAAAACATTTTGCGATAAAAATAGTGGTTGTATTAGAACAAGGCCCAATCGGTTCTGGTTGGTGTATTTACCCAGAATTTGTGTTGATTGAGTGCGTGGATGTAGTTTCACTATTTTCTATAAAAATAAAGTTTCCCACCATAAACATTGTCCAAAACAGGCATTTTGCGATTAAAATAGTGGTCGTATTAGAACCAGGCCCAGTCGGTTCTGGTTGGTGCTTCTACTCATAATTAGTGTTGAATGTGTAGATGGATGTATTTTCACTATTCTGTGGAAAAATAATGATCCAGGATGGTTCTGGAGCTATTTTCCCACCATAAACAGTGTCCAAAACAGGCATTCTGGGATTAAAATAGTGGTTGTATTAGAACCAGGCCCATTCTGTTCTGGTTGGTGAATTAACCCGAAAAATTGTATCCATTGACGATGGGGATGTATTTTTGAATATTATGTATAAAAATAATCATCTAGGGAAGGGGTGGCCAACCCGCGGCTCCCGAGCCGCATGCGGCTCTTACGTCCATATCAAAGTTTGTATTTGTGTTTTATTTTTATTTGCGTGTGCGCTTCGCTTGAGTTCAATACGGTATTTTCGTCCAATGCGCATGTGCTTGGGATGAAAATACCTCAAAGTTTCCCAGTAGGAGCAAGGTCATTTGATTAAACGTTTTTAACAGAGTGGGAGAGCTCCCGTGAACCAGAAGCGACAATGAACGGCGTCTCGCAAACAAAAAGTATCCCAAAGATCGAGCGTCGGCTGAAAAAGCCACACCCCCTGCGAGGCAGACCAAGGCGAGAGTGCTCAGCCGGGAGCAGCCAATAGGAGAGCGAGGTGTACACCCACGTGGTGGGCGCGCTAGTTAAAAGCCATTCATAATAAATGACAGCTCACAAGGAGCGAATGTTGCGCAAAAATAGGCTCTGATTTTATGACAGAAGTCCCACTAAGTAACATGCATAGTAAAAGAAAAACGCTATTGTAAATTATAATATTTTTGTTTGTGGACTTGGTTGAACTGAGAGTTTGTCTGGTTGGCCACCCCTGATCTAGGGATCTTCAGAAGTTCTGTTATTCCCGAATCAATGACCTCCATTTGGGCACATTATTGACGGAGCTCACGACCATGATCCATTGTGTGGCTCGGATGTGTCCCTCAAACACAAATACTGGTCAGTCTCATCCAAAATCCTAATGGCTCAGTTCCCTTGAGTGGGAGCGGCGAGGAACACCCTGCATTTGAAGAACATTGAAGGCAGGTTCCGGGCCTGTGTCGGCGCATCAGTCAGGCTGGGTAGCCGCTATGGCCCAGGTGATTTTCCAGGGCTGCCCTGCTCTTGACGGAATGGCCACCCAGCGGGGCTGTGTGTGCGCCATGGTGGGAGACTCGTGCTGCCCCTTCATCCCTGCCGGCATGTCCTGCTCGGTCCATGATGCCCTGCAGGCTATTAGGAACATGCAGAGAGCTGTGACCGGAGATTCGGTTCCACAACGAGGATGGCTTGACTGGTTCTTCTCTGGCTCATGGAAACAGCCACTTCAATATTTTGATATTTTCACAGACACAAAAGGAGGGAATTGTGGGATGGACTGGCTAACTGGCTTAATAATTAATTATTCTTGTCGCACCATGTGGTCATACTGGTTTTACCTTTGTTTTTTTAAGATCTAGAATGCAAGGTAGACTAGCCAAACTGGTTTTACAATTGATTTAAAAGATCGTGGAATGTAAGAAAGACTAACTAGTTGGCCTTGCAATTGTTTGTTCGCCTCGCAAAATATAAGAAAGGCTGGCTAACAGGGTTTGCAATTGTTTCCTTGAAATGTGCGATGAAAAAGAGTTCAACTTCAGGAGTAACTGTCACTCTCCAGGTCATCCAGGGTCAAGTGCACACTTGGAAACTTTCATATTCGACCAAAATGTGCTTATCAGCACATAAAAAGCACATTTGGTGGTACGCGGAAAAAACGGCAGCAGACAAAAAGGGCTATTTAGAAAGGTATCACCACTACGCAGAAGATCGTCGGCTACTCTGCCTTCAATGGAAGACATTGCCAGCCCTCGTTACCTCAGCAGAGCCAGGGACATGATCAGGGACCCATGCCACCCTGGTCACAATCAGTTCCAGCTGCTGCTCTCTGGCAGACAGACGCTGTAAGTTTCCCACATCCGTAGGGACTCTAAACTTGGGGTAACACAACACAATCCCTTCTGTGTAATAACTTCGGGTGAGGTAATATGAATAGACACTAGGTACAAGGTGATCTGACACCTACATGCTGAATGAAGGTAAGTGAAAGACAGTGAGAGGTAAGTGATCCACTCAGGGGGTGGTGATGCAATTTATCCATAAAGGCAGAATTGTAAATTAAGAGTCTGGAGTCATAACTTGTAAAACTGTGTAAAACTGTCAGAGACACAAATGTCTCTCTCTATATAGTGTAATATCATGAAATTTTATAATTTAATAAGTTTTTAATTTGGCATCATTCTAATGGCGAGATATTAAGTTATAATGAAAACTATGATACTTGGTCTAAACATGATTTTCAGCGCATAAAAAGCACATTCAGGCAATAAAAACTGAAATGTTCCCCTGCTGCCAAACAAACTGTCAGAGACACATAATTACTGTGTATATAGTGTATTATCGTCTAATTCAAGTGAGTTTTTCATTTAGCATCATTCTAAGTGATAGAAAATAAGTTATAGTGAAAATTATGATACTTGCCCAAAACGTGATTTTCAGCACATGAAACGCACGTTAAGGCAATAAAAACTGAAATGTTCCCCTGCTTCCAAACAAACTGTCAGAGACACATAGTTACTGTGTATATAGTGTATAATCGTCCAATTCAAGTAGGTTTTTCATTTGGCATCATTCTGAGTCATAGAAATTAAGTTATAGTGAAAATTATGATACTTGGCCAAAACGTGATTTTCAGCGCATGAAACGCACGTTAAGGCAATAAAAACTGAAATGTTCCCCTGCTCTGAAACAAACTGCCAGAGGCACATAGTTACTGTGGATATAGTGTAAAATCATCCAATTCAAGTAAGTTTTGGATTTGGCATCATTCTAAGTGCTAGAAATTAAGTTATAGTGAAAACTATGATACTTGGCCAAAACGTGATTTTCAGCGCATGAAACGCACGTTAAGGCAATAAAAACTGAAATGTTCCCCTGCTGCGAAACAAACTGTCAGAGGCACATAGTTACTGTGTATATAGTGTAAAATCGTCCAATCCAAGTACCTTTTGTATTTCGCATCATTCAAAGTGATAGAAATTAAGTTATAGTGAAAACTATGATACTTGGCCAAAACGTGATTTTCAGCGCATTAAACGCACGTTAAGGCAATAAAAACTGAAATGTTCCCCTGCTGCGAAACAAACAGTCAGAAACGCATAGTTACTGTGTATATAGTGTATTATCGTCCATTTCAAGTAAGTTTTTCATTTAGCATCATTCTAAGTGATAGAAATTAAGTTATAGTGAAAACTATGACACTTGGCCAAAACGTGGTTTTCAGCGCATGAAACGCACGTTAGGCAATAAAAAATGAAATGTTCCCCTGCTGCGAAACAAACTGCCAGAGGCACATAGTTACTGTGTATATAGTGAAAAATTGTCCAATTCAAGTAAGTTTTGCATCTAGCATCATTCTAAGTGATAAAAATTAAGTTATAGTGAAAATTATGATACTTGGCCAAAACGTGATTTTCAGCGCATGAAACGCACGTTAAGGCAATAAAAAGTGAAATGTTCCCCTGCTTCGAAACAAACTGCCAGAGGCACATAGTTACTGTGCATATAGTGTAAAATCATCCAATTCAAGTGAGTTTTGCATTTGGCATCATTCTAAGTGCTAGAAATTAAGTTATAGTGAAAACTATGATACTTGGCCAAAACGTGATTTTCAGCGCATGAAACGCACGTTAAGGCAATAAAAACTAAAATGTTCCCCTGCTGCGAAACACACTGTCAGAGGCACATAGTTACTGTGTATAATTATCCAATTCAAGTAAGTTTTTCATTTGACATCATTCTGATTGATAGAAATTAAGTTATAGTGAAAACTATGATACTTGGCCAAAACGAGATTTTCAGCGCATGAAATGCACATTAAGGCAATAAAAACTGAAATGTTCCCCCGCTGCGAAACAAACTGTCAGTGACACATAGTAACTGTGTATATAGTGTATAATTGTCCAAATTAAGTAGGTTTTTCATTTGATATCATTCTAAGTGATGGAAGTTAGGGTTAGGGTTAGGGTTAGGGTTAGGTTAAGTTATAGTGAAAACTATGATACTTGGCCAAAACGTGATTTTCAGCGCATGAAACGCACATGAGGGCAAAAAAACTGAAATGTTTGTTAGGTCTGAAAATACAATTTCAGGAGCAGGCTAAGAAAGAGTGAGATAAATTTAAATAGAAAATATGTATTACCAGACTGCAAAGTGGACAGTGAGAGTTCCTACAGTGGGGTCCTGTTCACTGCGATGTTACTGCAACTCTAGTCGAATGACCAGTGAGTGTGTCTTAAATACAGGCAAAACTGACAGTTGTCCCTAAGACTTTGGACAGATACCTTTCAGTCATTTGCAGGGCAACAAGTAATTGATTAGTGTCGGGCCTGGAATCTGTAGTCAATGGTTTCCAGACGTAGGGTGTTCTTCGCTGTTCCTACCCTGGGGAACACCGCGGTCATGATTTTGGAGGAGACTGACCAGTGTTTGTATTAGAGGGGGACATCCGAGCCCCAAACTGAATCATGGGGGAAGAAATCAAAGCTCCGTCGTTGACGCCTGGTGGGCAGATGTGGGTTGGCGTCGACAGTTGGAATCGAGTCTGCTGTTAGAACGTACGTGTGGTCGGATGCAGATGTAGGGACACAGAGCCCAGTTGTATTGGTGGGGATGATCATAGACACTTGCCATTCGCAGAGCCACCATATTTGGTCCAGTACTGTCCATGATTGGGAAGGAATGTGTCTGACCTCCGCGCACCTGGTGACGTGAACTTGGTCCAAAGGGGTCTTCGGATCCGGTCCGCTGAAGTTGAAACAGGATGGATAACAGTCTGTTCGGTTGTTGCACTGGACATACGTTGCGGTATTGACTGTAGCTGCTAATGGTACTGCGACCATGGTATGTAGGCGGTCGAGCTTTGCTGGAAGGATTCTCTCAGATTACCCAGGATACAGTTGTAGGTGAGGTTGGCGAGTTCTTCGTTCTGTCGGTTGGACCATAGCTGTGGTTGGGCTACGGCAGTAGGCATGAGGGAACAGACATAACAACTCATTGGTTGTGGCGCGGGCTGTGAGTGCGGTGTATCTGTACCAACTGTTCCTCATCATCGGGTTGTAGTCGTTTTCTTCCTGTGTTTGGACATGGGCGAGAATAAGGTGTATCTACTCAGGCTTAGGTGTTCCTGCCGGACAGATTTTGAGTAGGCGTGTGGCGGATGGTTGTACGAAGGGGTTCACACCAATCACTTTGGGGACCATGGCTGGACTAGTAGTGCGGATGGTGATAGTAAAGAGGGGGCCTTTTCCTGGTCGGTCCGGTCAGAGGCATAGGTTGATGCAGCCTTTTTGTTGGATATTGGTCGTGAGCTCTAGCATATGTTTACCATCTTTGATGGTGGTGGCTAACTTGGTGAAGTTAGCGGTCATGGTGGTAGCTTCTTTGGAAAGGGGCCATGTGATGGTTTTGTAGCCTGTATGGAGGAGGACCTGGTCCAAGGTGTCTGGCCAGACCACTCAGACTCTGGGAGCTTGTAGGTACCAATAAAAATAACTGGAGTCAGTCCTGTGTAATCCCAAGTGAGTAAGCTGTAGGCTGAGCAAAGGGACTTGAACGACGATTGGTGTCTTGGTTAATGGGATGCAGATCTGGGGGCCCCTGATCGTTTCCTGAACCAGCTAGTGGGGCATTCTCCTCCAGTGGGAGTGTACCAAGGTTCTGGTACGTTCCCCCCATGTGGTTGAACACAGAGCGGTGATGATGATTGCCAAAATCACACGGTGAGGTCCGTCCCAACGTGGAGAAGACCAGCACTTTCTTTTTATCACCTTGACGAGTACCAGGTCTCCTGGGGACAGGACCTCCTCTGTGGGAGACAGAGAAGATGTCGGCAGATTATTTTGCATTCATCACAGTTCTTTCTTGGAACATTTTGCATAACCACTTAGTGAGGGAATCTGTTTCTCTTTTCTCTTCTACCACCAGATCTTTTTCCCACATTGTTAAGTGGAAGGGTCTGTCGTTCACTGCCTCAAATGGTGTGCATCCCTGTGCTGTTGGAATGATTTTCATGTACGTTTCTACCAGGCTCAGGCATTCTTGCCATGGTTTTCCTGTGTCTTCCATGGTTTTTCTGAGTCTAAGTTTTACTGTTTTAATGGTTTGTTCGACGAGTCCAGCACTTTGGTTCAGTTTGATGAAATCCATGTTCAGAAGCTCGAAGGGATATGTTCCTGTTTGCCTAGTTCCATGCTTGGGTCGTTCATTGCCTTGAGAGTTGTGTCCACAGCAGTTCAGACAGTTTCTGCCAAAAAAAATTGAAGTTTGGAGACCTCTGGGAACATGCATTGTTTGTTGTACTGTACTAATCATCCCTCCTGTTGAGACATGGCTCCTCCCATGGCTCAATTTGGCAATTACTTCAAACAATGATCGTGTCACGCATGGCTTATTTTCTACTGCATAGAGTCCGTTCTTGTGTTGAGTGGCTCCTTCTGTTTCCCATTGCAGTTTCTCTTTTTCTGGGGAATGATTTTGCATTTCTTTTAGGAATTCAGCAGGGATTGGGCTGTGTCTTTCCACCGTCACGTCTTGTTCTAGGAATAGTCTACATGCCTCTGTCAGTGCCACTATTTCTGCGGCTTGTGCAGACCAGTAGCCGGGGAGTCGTCCTGTCTTGAGGTTGTCTTTTTGAGTCACCACGGCATATACGTTGTGTTTTTCTCCACCCAGGGTTTTTGATGATGATCCATCCCCATAGGCAATGTGTCCGGGGGGCAATGGGTTGTCCATTAGGTCAGTTGCATATACGTGGTTAATTATGATTCGTTGAGTGGGCAACTGTGAGAATTGGTTTAACCACTTGACGTCCGGTCTCCCATGAACTTCAGGGTGACATGTAATGGCCATGTTTGTTGTTCCTGTCCTGGTGCTGCTGGGCAGATATCTTCAGACTGTTCTCTTAGACTTTCAGCTACCTTGGCAGAATCATTCCCGACAATGTCGAGAGAGTAGAAGCTGTTAGATGTGGTGGTGTGGAAGATATTTTTGGTCTGTAATTCGCTGGGTCGGAGGCCATTTTGGGTGGCCACTAGGCTTAGCCCAAGCTGGACCATGATATCTCGTCCCGGTAACTCTCCGATTTTCATTTTGCAGTCTGAAAATAAACCCATTCCTTTTGTTGCTTTCTGACCCATATTAATCACCTACTTAATAGTTTAAACAACAATTATTTTCTAAATTACCCGAAAGTGATCTCTACTATGTGATTAACCCAATATCTCTGAACACACAAAGACCAAAAGTCCCTGACTTTGTCTTAGTTAACTCCCTGACTCTATTAACAGACCAAGACTATAAAGCCCTTGCTAATTATTGTACTACTTTCATTGGTCCCGGACCAATTGGTTTATTACCAGACTGCAAAGTGGACAGTGAGAGTTCCTACAGTAGGGTCCTTTTCAACGCGATGTTCCTGCAACTCTAGTCGAATGACCAGTGTGTGTGTCTCAAATACAGGAAAAATTGACAGTTGTTACTAGGACTTTGGACAGATACATTTCAGTCATTTGCAGGGCAAAAAGTAATTGATCAGTGTCGGACAGTTGAGTATTTGTGCTGACATGTCACCCCAATCACAAGACTAAGATTGTTTATTCAGTCAGACAGTTGGGTGTTTATGCTGACATGTCAGCCATAAGGATGACTATGATGCTGTTATACTCACAAAAACTTATACAATATGAACAAGCATTTGCAAAGATACTTTGTCTAATCTCACATGTTCCCCTGCTGCCAAACAAACTGTCAGAGACACATTGTTACTGTGTATAAAGTGAAAAATCGTCCAATTCAAGTAAGTTATCCATTTGGCATCATTCTCAAGCTAGAAATTAAGTTATAATGAAAACAATCATACTTGGCCAAAACGTGATTTTCAGGGCATGAAAAGTACATGAAGGCAATAAAAACTGAAAAGTTCCCCTGCTGCCAGACAAACTGTCAGAGACACAGTTACTGTGTATGTAGTGAAAAATCGTCCAATTCAAGTAAGTTTTTCATTTAGCATCATTCTAAGTGATAGAAATGAAGTTATAGTGAAAATTATGATACTTGGCCAAAACGTGATTTTCAGCGCATGAAATGCACGTTAAGGCAATAAAAACTGAAATGTTCCCTGCTGCGAAACAAACTGCCAGAGGCACATAGTTACTGTGTCTATAGTGTAAAATCATCCAATTCAAGTAAGTTTTTCATTTAGCATCATTCTAAGTGATAGAAATTAAGTTATAGTGAAAATTCTGATACTGGGCCAAAACGTGATTTTCAGCACATGAAACGCACGTTAAGGCAATAAAAACTGAAATGTTCCCCTGCTGCGAAAGAAACATTCAGAGGCACATAGTTACTGTGTATATAGTGTAAAATCGTCCAATTCAAGTAAGTTTTTCATTTAGCATCATTCTAAGTGATAGAAATTAAGTTATAGTGAAAATTATGATACTTGGCCAAAACGTGATTTTCAGCGCATGAAACGCACGTTAAGGCAATGAAAACTGAAATGTTCCCCTGCTGAGAAACAAACTGTCAGAGACACATAGTTACTGTGTATATAGTGTATAATTGTCCAATTCAAGTAAGTTTTTCATTTGGCATCATTCTAGGTGATTCTGGAGCTATCTCCCACCATAAACAGTGTCCAAAACAGGCGATACAAAATAGTGGTTGCATTATAACAGGGTCCAGTCGGTTCTGGTGGGTGTTTGTATACGAAACTTGTGTCCAATTATGATGGGGACGTATACTTGACTATTCTGTATAGAAGTAATCATCTAGCGATGTTCAGAAGTTCTGTTATGCCCGAATGAATTACTTTCATTTGGTCACTTTATTTACAAGTGGTGGTTTATGCCTCCATTTGGGCACTTTATTTTGCATGGTGGTTGTATTAGAACCAAGCCCAGTCGGTTCTGGTTGGTGCTTATACCCAGAGTTAGTATTGATTGTGTAGGTGGATGTATTTTCACAATTATGTCTAAATATAAAGATCCAGGATGGTTGTAGGGCTATTTCCCAGCATAAATCTTCTCCAAAACATGCATTTTGCGATAAAATATAGTAGTTGCATTATAACTGGGTCCAGTCGGGTCTGGTTGCTGTTTATATCTGAAACTTGTGTCCAAAGATGATAGGGATGTATATTTTACTATTCTGTTTAAAAATAATCATGCAGGGATGTTTTGGGGCTTTTTTTTAATACAAGAATCAAAAACCTCCAATGGATCTTAATTTTGCATGGTGGTTGAATTAGAACCGGGCCCAGTCGTTTCTGGTTGCTGCTTTTACCCAGATTTAGTGTCAATTGCGTGGATGGATGCATTTTTACTATTATGTGTAAAATTAAAGATGCAGGGATGTTCTGGGAATATTTCCCACCTTCAATAGTGTCCAAAACATTTTGCGATAAAAATAGTGGAACTGAAACGTTCCCCTGCTGCCAAACACACTGTCAGAGACACATAGTTCCTGTGTATATAGTGTAAAATCGTCCTATCCATGTAAGTCTTTCATTGGCATCATTTTAGGTGATTATGGAGCTATTTCCTACCATAAAAAGTGTCCAAAACAGGCATTTTGCGATTAAAATAGTGGTTGTATTAGAACCAGGCCCAGGCGATTCTGGTTGGTGTTTTTACCCAGAAATTGTGTCCAATGATGATAAGGATGTATTTTTGATTATTCTGTATAAAAATAATCATCTAGGGATGTTCAGAAGTTCTGTTATGCCCGAATCAATGACCTCAATTTGGGCACTTTATTTACAAGTGGTGGTTTTTAAGAACCAGGCTCAGTCGGTTTTGGTTGGTGCTTTTACCCAGATATAGTATCCATTGTGTGGGTAGATGTATTTTCACTATTCTGTCTAAAAATAAAGATCCAGGACAGTTCTGGGGCTATTTCCCACCGTAAATAGTGTCCAAAACATGCATTTTGCGATACAAAATAGTGGCTGCATTATAACAGGGTCCAGTCGGTTCTGGTGGGTGTTTGTATACGAAACTTGTGTCCAATTATGATGGGGATGTATACTTGACTATTCTGTATAGAAGTAATCATCTAGCGATGTTCAGAAGTTCTGTTATGCCCGAATGAGTTACTTTCATTTGGTCACTTTATTTACAAGTGGTGGTTTAGAAACAGGCCCAGTCGGTTTTGGTTGGTGCTTTTACCCAGAATTTGTGTTTATTGTGCGAGTGGATGTATTTTCACTATTTTGTATAACAATAATGATCCAGGATGGTTCTGGAGCTATTTCCCACCAGAAAATGTCCAAAACAGGCATTTTGCGGTTAAAGTAGTGGTTGTATTAGAACCAGGACCAGTCGGTTCTGGTTCGTGTTTTTACCCAGAAATTGTGTCCAATGATGATGGGGATGTAATTTTGATTGTTCTTTATAAAAATAATATTCTAGGGATGTTCAGAAGTTCTGTTATGCCCGAATCAATGACCTCAATTTGGGCACTTTATTTACAAGTGGTTGTTTAGAACCAGGCCCAGTCGGTTCTGGTTGGTGCTTTACCCACAATTAGTGTCGATTGTGTGGGTGGATGTATTTTCACTATTCTCTGTAAGAATAAAGATCCAGGGATGTTCTGAGACTATTTCCCACCATAAATAGTGTCAAAAACATGCATTTTGCGACAAAAATAGTGGTTGTATTAGAACCAGGCCCAGTCGGTTCTGGTTTGTGTCTACACCCGTAACGTGTGTCCGATAGGAATGGGGTTGTATTTTTGACTATTCCGTATTAAAAAATATCATCTAGGGATGTTCAGAAGTTTTTCTATGCCCGAATAAATGACCTCCATTTGGACACTTTATTTTGCATGGTGGTTGTAGTAGAACCAAGCCGAGTCGGTTCTGGTTGGTGCTTTTACCAAGAGTTAGTGTTGATTGTGTAGGTGGATGTATTTTCACTATTCTGTCTAAAAATAAAGATCCAGGATGGTTCTAGGGGTATTTGCCACCATAAATAGTCTCCAAAACATGCATTTTGCGATAAAAAAATAGTAGTTGCATCATAACTGGGTCGTCTCGGTTCTGGTTGCTGTTTATATCCGAAACTTGTGTCCAAAGATGATCGGGATGTATATTTTACCATTCTGTTTAAACATAATCATGCAGGGATGTTTTGTGGCTTTTTTTATACAAGAATCAAAAACCTCCATTATGGATCGTTATTTTGCATGGTGGTTGAATTAGAACCGGGCCCAGTCGGTTCTGGTTGGTGCTTTTACCAAGAATTAGTGTCAATTGATTTGATGGATGCATTTTCACTATTCTGTGTGAAATTAAAGATGCAGGGAATATTTCCCACCGTCATTAGTGTCCATAACAGGCACTTTGCGATTAAAATAGTGGTCCTATTAGACCCAGGCCCAGTCGGTTCTGGTTGATGTATGTAGCCGGAACTTGTGTCAAATGATAATGGGGATGTATTTTTGACTATTCTCTATAAAAATAATCATCTAGGGATTTTCAGAAAATCTTTTATGCCCTAATCAATGACCTCCCTTTGGGCACTTTATTTTGCATAGTGGTTGTATTAGAAACAGGCCCAGTCGGTTCTGGTTTGTGTATACACCTGTAACTTGTGTCCGATGGGAATGGGGTTGTATATTTTACTATTCTGTATGAAAATCGTCATCTAGGGATGTTCAGAAGTTATTTTATGCCCGAATAAATGACCTCTATTTGGACATTTTATTTTGCATGGTGGTTGTATTAGAACCAAGCCCAGTCGGTTCTGGTTGGGTCTTATACCCAGAGTTAGTATTGATTGTGTAGGTGGATGTATTTTCACAATTCTGTCTAAAATTAAAGATCCAGGATAGTTCTAGGGCTATTTCCCAGCATAAATTTTCTCCAAAACATGCATTTTGCGATAAATAATAGTAGTTGCATTATAACTGGGTCCAGTCGGGTCTGGTTGCTGTTTATATCTGAAACTTGTGTCCAAAGATGATAGGGATGTATATTTTACTATTCTGTTTAAAAATAATCATGCAGGGATGTTTTGGGGCTTTTTTTATACAAGAATCAAAAACCTCCAATGGATCTTAATTTTGCATGGTTGTTGAATTAGAACCGGGACCAGTCGGTTCTGGTTGCCGCTTTTACCCACATTTAGTGTCAATTGTGTGGATGGATGCATTTTCACTATTTTGTGTAAAATTAAAGATGCAGGGATGTTTTGGGAATATTTCCCACCGTCAATAGTGTCCAAAACATTTTGCGATAAAAATAGTGGTTGTATTAGAACAAGGCCCAATCAGTTCTGAATATAGTGTATTATAGTGTATATAGTGTATTATCGTCCAATTCAAGTAAGTTTTTCATTGTTGGGTTTATTCTGTATTACTATTATAAATATATTTGTATTAATTCATTTCTTTGTTAAATCATTCTCTTTCTATTTTCAAAGTGTTGCGAGGTCACGAGTATTGCCAAGTCATCTTTAACCTGGACGGCCTGTTCCAGGATGGTTATACAAACAATCCACCCAATCTGGGTCCTTGAGATTTGGTGGGCCCTTGGTGACGAGGCCAGGGCTATTCGGCCAATAACAAGAATGCTGTTATCGTTATGTAACCGTGCACTTCGGGTTTTTCTGTATGTAACCATTATATGATTATGATTATATTATATGATTCTTAGGTCAAGGAAGTTGTATAATTACTCTAATCTAAATGTTGTTAGGTCTAGTCTCCTGTTTTTGTTATTGGTAAAATACTTTGATTGTTATTGTAGTCCCAGATGTTGTTTTTACTCATACGTGATGGAATGATCAACAACTCTGTAAATTGTTTTGATTCATGGCAATAAGAGGCGTACGAAAACGTCTATTCGAGGAGACGTTCGGAAGTTGTAAGGTGACACTTGCTGACTCTCCCCTTCGGAGGCTTTTACCCATTGTTTTCCATTTCTATTTAATTAAATGTCAATAATTGAATAAGATGTCTGCCTGCAGTTATTGATAATTACGGACGAAGGTAATTATTAATGAACCTAACATTCATTTAGCATCATTCTAAGTGATAGAAATTAAGTTATAGTGAAAACTATCATACAGGGCCAAAACATGATTTTCAGCGCATGAAACGCACGTTAAGGCAATAAAAACTGAAATGTTCCCCTGCTGCGAAACAAACTGTCAGAGACACAAAGTTACTGTGTATATAGTGTAAAATAGTCCAATTCAAGTAAGTTTTGCATTTAGCATCATTCTAAGTGATAGAAATTAAGTTATAGTGAAAACTATGATACTTGGCCAAAACGCTATTTTCAGCGCATGAAACGCACGTTAAGGCAATGAAAACTGAAATGTTCCCCTGCTGCGAAACAAACTGTCAAAGACACATAGTTACTGTGTATATAGTGTATAATTGTCCAATTCAAGTAAGTTTTTCATTTGGCATCATTCTAAGTGATAGAAATTAAGTTATAGTGAAAATTATGATACTTGGCCAAAACGTGATTTTCCGCGCATGAAACGCACGTTAAGGCAATAAAAACTGAAATGTTCCCCTGCTGCGAAACAAACTGTCAGAGACATATAGTTAGTGTATATAGTGTATTATCGTCCACTTCAAGTAAGTTTTTCATTTAGCATCATTCTAAGTGATAGAAATTAAGTTATAGTGAAAACTATCATACTCGGCCAAAACATGATTTTCAGCGCATGAAACGCACGTTAAGGCAATAAAAACTGAAATGTTCCCCTGATGCGAAACAAACTGTCAGAGGCACATAGTTACTGTGTATATAGTGTAAAATCGTCCAATTCAAAAAAGTTTTGCATTTAGCATCATTCTAAGTGATAGAAATTAAGTTATAGTGAAAATTATGATACTTGGCCAAAACGTGATTTTCAGCGCATGAAACGCACGTTAAGGCAATAAAATCTGAAATGTTCCCCTGCTGCGAAACAAACTGCCAGAGGCACATAGTTACTGTGTCTATAGTGTAAAATCATCCAATTAAAGTAAGTATTGCATTTAGCATCATTCTAAGTGCTAGAAATTAAGTTATAGTGAAAATTATGATACTTGGCCAAAACGTGATTTTCAGCGCATGAAACGCACGTTTAGGCAATAAAAACTGAAATGTTCCCCTGCTGCGAAACAAACTGTCAGAGACATATAGTTACTGTGTATATAGTGTATTATCGTCCAATTCAAGCAAGTTTTTCATTTAGCATCATTCTAAGTGATAGAAATTAAGTTATAATGAAAACTATCATACTCGGCCAAAACATGATTTTCAGCGCATGAAACGCACGTTAAGGCAATAAAAACTGAAATGTTCCCCTGCTGCGAAACAAACTGTCATAGGCACATAGTTACTGTGTATATAGTGTAAAATCGTCCAATTCAAAAAAGTTTTGCATTTAGCATCATTCTAAGTGATAGAAATTAAGTTATAGTCAAAATTATGATACTTGGCCAAAACGTGATTTTCAGCGCATGAAACGCACGTTAAGGCAATAAAATCTGAAATGTTCCCCTGCTGCGAAGCAAACTGCCAGAGGCACATAGTTACTGTGTCTATAGTGTAAAATCATCCAATTCAAGTAAGTATTGCATTTAGCATCATTCTAAGTGCTAGAAATTAAGTTATAGAGAAAATTATGATACTTGGCCAAAACGTGATTTTCAGCGCATGAAACGCACGTTAAGGCAATAAAAACTGAAATTTTCCCCTGCTGCGAAACAAACTGTCAGAGGCACATAGTTACTGTGTATATAGTGTATAATTGTCCAATTCAAGTAAGTTTTTCATTTTGCATCATCATACCTGTCAACTGGTACGTTCTCGCCGTAATTGGTACAACTGAAAGCCCATTTTTATATTGGTACGCTGTACACATGAAAATGGTACGCTAAACGGTGATTTTGAGAAAAAAAAATAAATTAAGGCACTTTCTAGCCATTTTTCACCATCCGCCATTGTTTCTTCCCGGAAACGCATGTCTGCCAAGTGATATATGTACCGGCGCCTCTGATTGGCTAAAAAAAAAAGATCATGATAAACATTTCGTTTTGTAACACTTTCACCATGTGATTTCCGTTTCCTGTTCCCTTGTTTATGTTTACTTTCATTTGATCAGCTGTTTCTGGTCTGTTTTACAAAAAAGTAAAGTGGTAAGATTTTCCATGTATTTATACATATATGTAAGGGCGAAAACAAAATTTGGTAAGATCACAAATGGTTCGAGGTTGACAGGTATGCATCATTCTAAGTACTAGAAATTAAGTTATAGTGAAAACTATGATACTTGGCCAAAACGTGATTTTCAGCGCATGAATTGCACATTAAGGCAATAAAAACTGAAATGTTCCCCCGCTGCAAAACAAACTGTCAGTGACACATAGTTACTGTATATATAGTGTATAATCGTCCAAATTAAGTAGATTTTTCATTTGATATCATTCTAAGTGATGGAAGTTAGGGTTAGGGTTAGGTTAAGTTATAGTGAAAACTATGATACTTGGCCAAAACGTGATTTTCAGTGCATGAAACGCACATTAGGGCAAAAAACTGAAATGCTTGTTAGGTCTGAAAATACAACTTCAGGAGCAGGCTAAGAAAGAGTGAGATAAATTTAAATAGAAAATATGTATTACCAGACTGCAAAGTGGACAGTGAGAGTTCCTACAGTGGGGTCCTGTTCACTGCGATGTTACTGCAACTCTAGTCGAATGACCAGTGAGTGTGTCTTAAATACAGGAAAAACTGACAGTTGTCCCTAAGACTTTGGACAGATACGTTTCAGTCATTTGCAGGGCAACAAGTAATTGATTAGTGTCGGGCCTGGAATCTGTAGTCAATGGTTTCCAGACGTAGGGTGTTCTTCGCTGTTCCTACCCTGGGGAACACCGCCATCATGATTTTGGAGGAGACTGACCAGTGTTTGTATTAGAGGGGGACATCCGAGCCCCAAACTGAATCATGGGGGAAGAAATCAAAGCTCCGTCGTTGACGCCTGGTGGGTAGATGTGGGTTGGCGTCGACAGTTGGAATCGAGTCTGCTGTTAGAACGTACGTGTGGTCGGATGCAGATGTAGGGACACAGAGCCCAGTTTTTTCGCGTGTTCGAGATTACATGCTTTTCCTATGAGGCCTTTTGCCTCGGAGGACATAGCTTCCTCCTCATTCTCAACGTCAAGGATCAATCGTCCACCTAAAGTCACCATTGGTGCTTGTATGGGTATACCGTGAGGTTTTAATGGAGCTTTATTATTCAGTGGAGGCGCTGAAGGTACAAGAGTCAAAGTTGGTTCGATCTAGGTGGGGGCCCTCACCGCAGCCAAAGCTATTGACGCAATTACCAGGTTGTGTATTGCCAATCTATGCTGTTTCAACTCCTCCTCCTTTCTCAGTATCAACCCCCGCCTCCACCTCCACACCTCCTCTTTTCTCCTTCGGAGTTCCACCTCCTTAGCTGTGACGTCATGCTCTACTTTCCGCAAAGCAATGGACAAGTTATTCATATTCCATTCATGCTTTTGACCTACAAAATGTACATTTTCTTTTAAAGTACTAAATTGTTTCACCAACTCGCGTCTTATTTTTGGTTGTTTTTTTAACTTGAACACCACTCAGAACCTGTGCTTCCACATCTGCATACAAAATTGTCAATTCATTCCATTCTCCACATTCTCCCGCACTCTCACATCCTTCCATTTTCACCAATTCAATCTAGATCAAGTCTCCGGATAAATTTGGAATTTTAGTATGTTCAATTCTAGGAATTATTGTTACTTTTTTTTTTTTTTTTTTTTTTTTTAGAATCAATTCTAGGAATCAAACATCTGTGGACCCAGTCGTTTCCCTGCTGAAGACTTTAAAATAACTCCTGCATACAACTCTTTCCGGAATCTCTTGTTCCTTTGTTTCATACGACCGTTTTCTCTATCTCAAAACGACCGTTCTGGGATCGTCATCAATTCCGACTCTAGGTATATTACAACCTTTTCGGAATCTCCTATTCCCGATATCCCCTTTCTATAGTCACTTCTCCATAATTTAAAAATCCAATAGCAGAATTTTAACGTTTCAGTAATAGGTATTCTGCTTACCTTTCAGTTGATCAGGCGCCTGTCGGAGAAGTCCCAAGAGAAAGGTCTCACGCTCGCCGGCGCTCCCTCACGTTCGCTGACGTGGTTAACTTTTCCTTATTCCCACGTTCGCTGACGTGTTTTAACTTTTCCTTATTCCCACGTTCGCTGACGTGTTTAACTTTTCCTTATTCCCACGTTCGCTGACGTGTTTCGATAACCGCGACTCCACGTTCGCCGACGTGTTTTAGAGTCCGCGGCTGGCCTTAACCCATATGTCTACGCAGTCTCCTCCCTGGTTCACGGACGGAGTTATCGGCCTTAACCCCTATCTGTCTACGCAACCGACTCACGGACTGGGTCACCAAAACTGTTAAACTATAAATATTTTACCTGACTCCAATTCCTTAACTCTGTAGTCTCCAGTCTAACAATGGAGCGTGTTCAGCATCGGAGGAGACAAACCAGGGTTGAGCGAGTTTATCCACAGATGATTTATTCCATTCAAATTGATTCATACAGAGCTCCGGGTCTCCCTCCCATAGAATAAGCCCGCTGAGTGTTTATGTCCCAAAGCGGAGGATGGAAAAGACATTGTCCAAACCCACGTTTGCCCAGTTATAGTCCAACAAAAATGCATATTTATTCGCTGATTAATAATGAGATGTGGGCTGGTCCAGGGCTGCTGTGAGGGGGGGTTTCTCTGGGCTCCACATCTTCCAGCCTTGAATCCACATCATCCAGACCTCTGTCTCCGCTGGTCCTATAAAGTCCCGACCCTCCGCCCTGTTCTTTGTTCCTCTGCCCTTTGAAGTCCTCCATCTGGTCTCTTATCAGTGTGGATCCCACCTTGAAATAAGAATCTCAGGAAGAGCCTTTTGTTAACATTATAGTTGAGGAGTCTCAGACCCATCCTTCTGTTCATATTGTATTTGAGTTGGGAACCAGTGGCGACTCTAAAACAAGACCGCCACAACAAAAGGAATGAGTAAAATGTGATATCAAAATGAAACAGCTATACTAAAAAGAATGAGTAAAATATGATATCAAAATGAAACAGCTATACTCAAAAGAATGAGTAAAATATGATATCAAAATGAAACAGCTATACTAAAAAGAATGAGTAAAATATGTCATATTCTTCACCACTCAACGAATCATAATTAACCACGTATATGCAAATGACCTAATGGACAACCCATTGCCCCCCGGACACATTGCCTATGGGGATGGATCATCATCAAAAACCCTGGATGGAGAAAAACACAACGTATATGCCGTGGTGACTCAAAAAGACAACCTCAAGACAGGACGACTCCCCGGCGACTGGTCTGCACAAGCCGCAGAAATAGTGGCACTGACAGAGGCATGTAGACTATTCCTAGAACAAGACGTGACGGTGGAAAGACACAGCCCAATCCCTGCTGAATTCCTAAGAGAAATGCAAAATCATGCCCCAGAAAAAGAGAAACTGCAATGGGAAACAAAAGGAGCCACTCAACACAAGAACGGACTCTATGCAGTAGAAAACAAGCCATGCGTCCCACGATCATTGTTTGAAGTAATTGCCAAATTGAGCCATGGGAGGAGCCATGTCTCAACAGAAGGGATGATCAGTACAGTACAACAAACAATGCATGTTCCCAGAGGTCTCCAAACTTACTTCAATTTTTTTGCAGAAACTGTCTAAACTGCTGTAGACACAACTCTCAAGGCAATGAACGACCCAAGCATGGAACAAGGCAAACAGGAACATATCCCTTCGAGCTTCTGAACATGGATTTCATCAAACTGAACCAAAGTGCTGGACTCGTCGAACAAACCATTAGAACAGTAAAACTCAGACTCAGAAAAACCATGGAAGATACAGGAAAACGATGGCAAGAATGCCTGAGCCTGGTAGAAACGTACATGAGAATCATTCCAACAGCACAGGGATGCACACCATTTGAGGCAGTGAAAGACAGACCCTTCCACTGAACAATGTGGGAAAAAGATCTGGTGGTAGAAGAGAAAAGAGAAACAGAATCCCTCACTAAGTGGTTATGCAAAATGTTCCAAGAAAGAACTGTGATGAATGCAAAATAATCTGCCGACATCTTCTCTGTCTCCCACAGAGGAGGTCCTGTCCCCAGGAGACCTGGTACTCGTCAAGGTGATAAAAAGAAAGTGCTGGTCTTCTCCACGTTGGGACGGACCTCACCGTGTGATTTTGGCCATCATCATCACCGCTCTGTGTTCAACCACATGGGGGGAACGTACCAGAACCTTGGTACACTCCCACTGGAGGAGAATGCCCCACTAGCTTGTTCAGGAAACGATCAGGGGCCCCCAGATCTGCATCCCATCAAACAAGACACCAATCGTCGTTCAAGTCCCTTTGCTCAGCCTACAGCTTACTCACTTGGGATTACACAGGACTGACTCCAGTTATTTTTATTGGTACCTACAAGCTCCCAGAGTCTGAGTGGTCTGGCCAGACACCTTGAACCAGGTCCTCCTCCATACAGGCTACAAAACCATCACATGGCCCCTTTCCAAAGAAGCTACCACCATGACCGCTAACTTCACCAAGTTAGCCACCACCATCAAAGATGGTAAACATATGCTAGACCTTACGACCAATATCCAACAAAAAGGCTGCATCAACCTATGCCTCCGACCGGACCGACCAGGAAAAGGCCTCCTCTTTACTATCACCATCCGCACTACTAGTCCAGCCATGGTCCCCAAAGTGATTGGTGTGAACCCCTTCGTACAACCATCCGCCACACGCCTACTCAAAATCCGTCCGGCAGGAACACCTAAGCCTGAGTAGATACACCTTATTCTCGCCCATGTCCAAACACAGGAAGAAAACGACTACAACCTGATGATGAGGAACAGTTGGTACAGATACACCGCACTCACAGCCCGCGCCACAACCAATGAGTTGTTATGTCTGTTCCCTCATGCCTACTGCCGTAGCCCAACCACAGCTATGGTCCAACCGACAGAACGAAGAACTCGCCAACCTCACCTACAACTGTATCCTGGGTAATCTGAGAGAATCCTTCCAGCAAAGCTCGACCGCCTACATACCATGGTCGCAGTACCATTAGCAGCTACAGTCAATACCGCAACGTATGTCCAGTGCAACAACCGAACAGACTGTTATCCATCCTGTTTCAACTTCAGCGGACCGGATCCGAAGACCCCTTTGGACCAAGTTCACGTCACTAGGTGCGCCGAGATCAGACACATTCCTTCCCAATCATGGACAGTACTGGACCAAATATGGTGGCTCTGCGAATGGCAAGTGTATATGATCATCCCCACCAATACAACTGGGCTCTTTGTCCCTACATCTGCATCCGACCACACGTACGTTCTAACAGCAGACTCGATTCCAACTGTCGACGCCAACCCACATCTACCCACCAGGCGTCAACGACGGAGCTTTGATTTCTTCCCCCATGATTCAGTTTGGGGCTCGGATGTCCCCCTCTAATACAAACACTGGTCAGTCTCCTCCAAAATCATGATGGCGGTATTCCCCAGGGTAGGAACAGCGAAGAACACCCTACGTCTGGAAACCATTGACTACAGATTCCAGGCCCGACACTAATCAATTACTTGTTGTCCTGCAAATGACTGAAACGTATCTGTCCAAAGTCTTAGGGACAACTGTCAGTTTTGCCTGTATTTAAGACACACTCACTGGTCATTCGACTAGAGTTGCAGTAACATCGCAGTGAACAGGACCCCACTGTAGGAACTCTCACTGTCCACTTTGCAGTCTGGTAATACATATTTTCTATTTAAATTTATCTCACTCTTTCTTAGCCTGCTCCTGAAGTTGTATTTTCAGACCTAACAAACATTTCAGTTTTTTTGCCCTAATGTGCGTTTCATGCACTGAAAATCACGTTTTGACCAAGTATCATAGTTTTCACTATAACTTAACCTAACCCTAACCCTAACCCTAACTTCCATCACTTAGAATGATATCAAATGAAAAATCTACTTAATTTGGACGATTATACACTATATATACAGTAACTATGTGTCACTGACAGTTTGTTTTGCAGCGGGGGAACATTTCAGTTTTTATTGCCTTAATGTGCAATTCATGCGCTGAAAATCACGTTTTGGCCAAGTATCATAGTTTTCACTCTAACTTAATTTCTAGTACTTAGAATGATGCAAAATGAAAAACTTACTTGAATTGGACAATTATACACTATATACACAGTAACTATGTGCCTCTGACAGTTTGTTTCGCAGCAGGGGAAAATTTTAGTTTTTATTGCCTTAACGTGCGTTTCATGCGCTGAAAATCACGTTTTGGCCAAGTATCATAATTTTCTCTATAACTTAATTTCTAGCACTTAGAATGATGCTAAATGCAATACTTACTTGAATTGGATGATTTTACACTATAGACACAGTAACTATGTGCCTCTGACAGTTTGCTTCGCAGCAGGGGAACATTTCAGATTTTATTGCCTTAACGTGCGTTTCATGCGCTGAAAATCATCTTTTGGCCGAGTATGATAGTTTTCATTATAACTTAATTTCTATCACTTAGAATGATGCTAAATGAAAAACTTGCTTGTGTGACAGGGTGAAGTGTGACAGGGTGAAGTAGTTGATGTTATACATGAGTGCAGGTGTTAAGTTAAAAAGGGACTCATGCCGCTAGCATGCGTTAAACACGGGGCGATGACGTAATGATTAACCAATGGTCATAGACCTTGGTAGAGTATAATAACGGGCTATTCAGACATTTCTCTAAGTTGGTTTGAAATACAACGAAGGACCTGTCTGATTATTTCACCCGTCTTTTAAAGGTATGTTGCTTTGTTTCGAATAACGATTGAGTGTGAGATGTGCAAGAGGCAATAGTAGCATGTGAGAAAGAACGTAATGCTTAGTGATGCTTGTTAACTTTTTTTATGTGTGCGCGTAAATGTGCGAGTCTCGGGTATGGTTTACAGCAAGCTACCTTCGGCCGCTGGTTATTTACTTTTTCATGTGTGCGAGTCTCGAGTATTGTTTAAAGCGAGCTACCTTCGACCGCTGGTTGTTTACTTTTTTTATGTGTGTGCGTGAATGCGCGAGTCTCGGGTGCATTGTCTACAGCAGGCTACTTTCGGCCGCCGTTGTAAGGGTAGCATAATAGTTATGCAGTATATGACGGCCGGAACAAAAGGTAACAAGTTTCAATACTCATAAGTTATACTCGTTTATGCAGCAAGTACATTGCTTTGGATTATAACGGGTTGTTAATATGTTACTATGTATATATTTGAGTGTTATTGTATATTATGTTTTGTGTGAATTGCTTTGATATAACTAAAAGTTGGTTGGAAATACAACAAAGGACCTGTCTGATTATTTCACCCGTCTTTTAAAGGCGAAATACCGCCACCCCGTGGAAAATCGCGGGTACAACATTTTTGGAGGCACCGCTGGGGTTGCTGCTTGGATGACCAGTATTCACAACCTGAGTACTGAATGCTGAGCCAGCAAAACCTAAACCACAACCAGGATCAAGACAGTGAGAAGAGGTGTTGCTGTTAAAAGGAACGTGAAGTTGGCAGAGTACTCGTCATCTGAGGCCAGTAGAGATCATCAGAGAGACGGTAAAAACGTGCCAGTTCAGTGTTCACTTTTGCATCATAAACCAAACTCCTACTGTGTTGAGAAAATGGAAATGGAACGGGAGCAGTTACGCATAGAGGTAGAAGAAATGTTGCACAAGCTAACAGTTAATGACCTGTTAGAAATATGTGATTTCCTTAACATAGGGAGTCCGAAACGCATATCAGAATTCAGATTGGGTAGTCACATTAATGAACACCTGGAAAGGAGCGAACTCAAAGACGAGGACCAAGGTATGTCTGAGTTGTTAAAATTAAAAGAGGGGATAAGGATGTTGTATGAAGACAGAAGACTGGGGTGGCAGAGACTTTTTGGGGCAAAGCAGGCAATAAATAGTGAACACTTGGCCTCTCTTGAGCGTGAAAAAATTCTCAAGAGGGACCTTGAAGCCATGAAACAAGAACAAGCTAGGCATAATGAAGAGAGCGATAAGCAAAGAAGAGATTTGTTGGAGCAGCTCTCTGCGAGAAATGAAGCTATAGAAATTTACAAAGCTGAGAGAGAAAATCTGCGGTGCGAAAATGCAGAGTTGAAAAACCAGCTTGACAAAACAGTTGGCTGTTTAGCAAAGGCAGCAACAGATGTGGAGGCAAAAGAATTGAAACTTTTATCTTATGAAGAGGAAATAGCCCAACAGAAAAAACTCTTGGCGCTAGAAAACTTGCATACTGATGAAATCGTTCAATCTAAAGATCACATCATCAAAAAACTGGAAGAGGACATATCGCAACAGAGAGAAGCCTTTCAGAAAAAGATTGACCATCTTGAACTTCAGTTTGAACAAGCTGAGCAGCAGAAAACTGATGAGATTAGCGTACTGCAAGAAGAGAAAATGGCTCTGGAGAAACAGGTGGACATGTTTGTTGTGGGGAAGGAGAAACTTTTTCAGACCAAGCAAGCAACAGAAAGAGAGATTATGGCATCTCTCCAGAGGGAGGAAGTACTGAAAGAGGAGCTTGAATTATTGAAGCTGCAAAAAGTTACATTCTTGAAAGAAAGGGAACAAGAACAGGCGAATGAGAGGTTAAAGATAGGATCAACTAGAGCTTTGACCCAATATGGTAGAGATACTGACAAGTCTCCCCTTGATTGTCAAAAATCTAGTGAATCAATTCCTACTCAACAGACAAAGACGAGTAGATTCCCAAAGGTCAAACCAGAACCGACGGAGATACAGAAATCGAATTGGAAGGAGCCTTCGAATAAACTTGTGCATGTTTACAACTGTACCCGTTGTGATGTGACAGGTTATTCACCATTTTATCTACTGTTCGGGAGTTCTGTGCTACAACCAGGAGAGCGCATCCTGATGGAAAATCTGACACCAAGAGGAGGACCTGGGAAACTCCGTGACTTCTGGGAAAATACAGTTCACACAGTGGTGAAGCAAATGGGATCTGGCCTACTAATTTATGAAGTTAGGCCAGGAAGAGGTAAAGATCGTTCCAGAATTCTGTACAGAAATCTACTAATGTCTTGTGAACATTTGCCCGTTGAGATAACACCAGAAGAAGGGAAAATCGGCACGAGGACGCCGAGAAAGAAACAGCAGCCGGCATCTCATCAGGAGTCAGACGAAGAAAGCGATGACGAAGATGACTTCCACTATGAGCTACGCCAGCTAAATGAGAGAGGTACCCAAGAGATGGAGCCGGAGCACAGGCCACTGCCTGTGGACCAGACACACGAAGTGAGGGGCCCTGCTTCCGGACCAGTACAAGTAGAAGAGGACCATCAGCTGGAGGACCTGCCTGGTGAGGGAGCAAACCCTCCTCTTGAAGGTCCTAGTGATGAGCAGTTCTCAGAGACTTCCCCGCCAACCGCCGTGACGGAACCTGAGGCGCTGACTGATGAACGGCCGAGAAGGGAGAGACACCCACCAAGACGTACGACCTATGACCATCTTGGAATCCCCTCCTGTTATAGTACACAGTCACCGCAGGAGCGGCTAACTGTTTACCCTGCACCAGGAGTGGGCCCTTGGTTAGTACACCTGCATCCATATTACCTGCAGCCACCTTTTTTGTTTGGACTCCAACAAGCTTGAACATACAAGGACGACGGTCATGATGCGGTCATGGACTGTCATGGACTGTCATGGACTGTTATGGACTGTTATGGACTGTTATGGACTGTTATGGACTGTTATGGACTGTGATTACTGTGCCATCCAGTAAAACGTGGACCGTACGAGTTGTGGATTATATTTGAACTGTGGCCCGTTATGAGCATCGGCTCACCAAAGTGGAAATGTTTGGGAGCATATTAATGTCGGGACGACATTTGTTTTTGTGGGGGAGAGTGTGACAGGGTGAAGTAGTTGATGTTATACATGAGTGCAGGTGTTAAGTTAAAAAGGGACTCATGCCGCTAGCATGCGTTAAACACGGGGCGATGACGTAATGATTAACCAATGGTCATAGACCTTGGTAGAGTATAATAACGGGCTATTCAGACATTTCTCTAAGTTGGTTTGAAATACAACGAAGGACCTGTCTGATTATTTCACCCGTCTTTTAAAGGTATGTTGCTTTGTTTCGAATAACGATTGAGTGTGAGATGTGCAAGAGGCAATAGTAGCATGTGAGAAAGAACGTAATGCTTAGTGATGCTTGTTAACTTTTTTATGTGTGCGCGTAAATGTGCGAGTCTCGGGTATGGTTTACAGCAAGCTACCTTCGGCCGCTGGTTATTTACTTTTTCATGTGTGCGAGTCTCGGGTATTGTTTAAAGCGAGCTACCTTCGACCGCTGGTTGTTTACTTTTTTTATGTGTGTGCGTGAATGCGCGAGTCTCGGGTGCATTGTCTACAGCAGGCTACTTTCGGCCGCCGTTGTAAGGGTAGCATAATAGTTATGCAGTATATGACGGCCGGAACAAAAGGTAACAAGTTTCAATACTCATAAGTTATACTCGTTTATGCAGCAAGTACATTGCTTTGGATTATAACGGGTTGTTAATATGTTACTATGTATATATTTGAGTGTTATTGTATATTATGTTTTGTGTGAATTGCTTTGATATAACTAAAAGTTGGTTGGAAATACAACAAAGGACCTGTCTGATTATTTCACCCGTCTTTTAAAGGCGAAATACCGCCACCCCGTGGAAAATCGCGGGTACAACACTTGAATTGGACGATAATACACTATATACACAGTAACTATATGTCTCTGACAGTTTGTTTCGCAGCAGGGGAACATTTCAGTTTTTATTGCCTTAACGTGCGTTTCATGCGCGGAAAATCACGTTTTGGCCAAGTATCATAATTTTCACTATAACTTAATTTCTATCACTTAGAATGATGCCAAATGAAAAACTTACTTGAATTGGACAATTATACACTATATACACAGTAACTATGTGTCTTTGACAGTTTGTTTCGCAGCAGGGGAACATTTCAGTTTTCATTGCCTTAACGTGCGTTTCATGCGCTGAAAATAGCGTTTTGGCCAAGTATCATAGTTTTCACTATAACTTAATTTCTATCACTTAGAATGATGCTAAATGCAAAACTTACTTGAATTGGACTATTTTACACTATATACACAGTAACTATGTGTCTCTGACAGTTTGTTTCGCAGCAGGGGAACATTTCAGTTTTTATTGCCTTAACGTGCGTTTCATGCGCTGAAAATCATGTTTTGGCCCTGTATGATAGTTTTCACTATAACTTAATTTCTATCACTTAGAATGATGCTAAATGAATGTTAGGTTCATTAATAATTACCTTCGTCCGTAATTATCAATAACTGCAGGCAGACATCTTATTCAATTATTGACATTTAATTAAATAGAAATGGAAAACAATGGGTAAAAGCCTCCGAAGGGGAGAGCCAGCAAGTGTCACCTTACAACTTCCGAACGTCTCCTCGAATAGACGTTTTCGTACGCCTCTTATTGCCATGAATCAAAACAATTTACAGAGTTGTTGATCATTCCATCACGTATGAGTAAAAACAACATCTGGGACTACAATAACAATCAAAGTATTTTACCAATAACAAAAACAGGAGACTAGACCTAACAACATTTAGATTAGAGTAATTATACAACTTCCTTGACCTAAGAATCATATAATATAATCATAATCATATAATGGTTACATACAGAAAAACCCGAAGTGCACGGTTACATAACGATAACAGCATTCTTGTTATTGGCCGAATAGCCCTGGCCTCGTCACCAAGGGCCCACCAAATCTCAAGGACCCAGATTGGGTGGATTGTTTGTATAACCATCCTGGAACAGGCCGTCCAGGTTAAAGATGACTTGGCAATACTCGTGACCTCGCAACACTTTGAAAATAGAAAGAGAATGATTTAACAAAGAAATGAATTAATACAAATATATTTATAATAGTAATACAGAATAAACCCAACAATGAAAAACTTACTTGAATTGGACGATAATACACTATATACACAGTAACTATATGTCTGTGTCAGTTTGTTTCGCAGCAGGAGAACATTTCAGTTTTTATTGCCTTAACGTGCGTTTCATGCGCTGAAAATCACGTTTTGGCCAAGTATCATAATTTTCACTATAACTTAATTTCTATCAATTAGAATGATGCCAAATTAAAAACTTACTTGAATTGGACAATTATACACTATATACACAGTAACTATGTGTCTCTGACAGTTTGTTTCGCAGCAGGGGAACATTTCAGTTTTTATTGCCTTAATGTGCTTTTCATGCGCTGAAAATCATGTTTTTGGCCAAGTATCATAGTTTTCATTATAACTTAATATCTAGCCATTAGAATGATGCCAAATGAAAAACTTATTGAATTATAAAATTTGATGATATTACACTATGTATAGAGAGACATTTGTGTCTCTGACAGTTTTACACAGTTTTACAAGTTATGACTCCAGACTCTTAATTTACAATTCTGCCTTTATGGATACATTGCATCACCACCCCCTGAATGGATCACTTACCTCATTCAGCATGTAGGTGTCAGATCACCTTGTACCTAATGTCTATTCATATTACCTCACCCGAAGTTATTACACAGAAGGGATTGTGTTGTGTTACCCCAAGTTTAGAGTCCCAACGGATGTGGGAAACTTACAGCGTCTGTCTGCCAGAGAGCAGCAGCTGGAACCGATTGTGACCAGGGTGGCATGGGTCCCTGATCATGTCCCTGGCTCTGCTGAGGTAACGAGGGCTGGCAATGTCTTCCGTTGAGGGCAGAGTAGCCGACGTTCTTCTGCGTAGTGGTGATACCTTTCTAAATAGCCTTTTTGTCTGCTGCTGTTCTTCCCGCGTACCACCAAATGTGCTTTTTATGTGCTGATAAGCACGTTTTGGTCGAATATGAAAGTTTTCAAGTGTGCACTTGACCCTAGATGACCTGGAGAGTGACAGTTACTCCTGAAGTTGAACCTCTTTTCATCGCACAATACAAGGAAAAAATTGCAAACCCTGTTAGCCAGCCTTTCTTATATTTCTCGAGGCGAACAAACAATTGCAAGGCCAACTAGTTAGTCTTTCTTACATTCCACCATCTTTTAATTCAATTGTAAAACCAGTTTAGCTAGTCTACCTTGCATTCTACGATCTTAAAAAACAAAGTTAAACCAGTATGACCACATGGTGCGACAAGAATAAACAATTATTAAGCCAGTTAGCCAGTCCATCCCACAATTCCCTCCTTTTGTGTCTGTGAAAATATCGAAATATTGAAGTGGCTGTTTCCATGAGCCAGAGAAGAACCAGTCAAGCCATCCTCGTTGTGGAACCGGATCTCCGGTCACAGCTCTCTGCATGTTCCTAATAGCCTGCAGGGCATCATGGACCGAGCAGGACATGCCGGCAGGGATGAAGGGGCAGCACGAGTCTCCCACCATGAAACACACACAGCCCCGCTGGGTGGCCACTCCGTCAAGAGCAGGGCAGCCCTGGCAAATCACCTGGGCCATAGCGGCTACCCAGCCTGACTGATGCGCCGACACAGGCCCGGAACCTGCCTTCAATGGTCTTCAAATGCAGGGCGTTCCTTGCCGCTCCCACTCAAGGGAACTGAGCCATTACGATTTTGGATGAGACTGACCAGTATTTGTGTTTGAGGGACACATCCGAGCCACACACTGGATCATGGTCGTGAGCTCCGTCAATAATGTGCCCAAATGGAGGTCATTGATTCGGGAATAACAGAACTTCTGAAGATCCCTAGATGATTATTTTTATACATAATAATCAAAAATACATCCCCATCGTCAATGGATACAATTATTCGGGTAAATTCACCAACCAGAACAGACTGGGCCTGGTTCTAATACAACCACTATTTTAATCGCAGAATGCCTGTTTTGGACACTGTTTATGGTGGGAAAATAGCTCCAGAACCATCCTGGATCATTATTTTTACACAGAATAGTGAACATACATCCATCTACACATTCAACACTAATTATGGGTAGAAGCACTAACCAGAACCGACTGGGCCCGGTTCTAATACGACCACTATTTTAATCGCAAAATGCCTGTTTTGGACAATGTTTATGGTGGGAAACATTATTTTTATAGAAAATAGTGAAACTACATCTACCTACTCAATCAACACAAATTCTGGGTAAATACGCCAACCAGAACCGATTGGGCCTTGTTCTAATACAACCACTATTTTTATCGCAAAGTGTTTTGGACACTATTGACGGTGGGAAATATTCCCAAAACATCCCTGCATCTTTAATTTTACACATAATAGTGAAAATGCATCCATCCACACAATTGACACTAAATCTGGGTAAAAGCGGCAACCAGAACCGACTGGGCCCGGTTCTAATACGACCACTATTTTATTCGCAAAATGCCTGTTTTGGACAATGTTTATGGTGGGAAACATTATTTTTAAAGAAAATAGTGAAACTACATCCACCTACTCAACCAACACAAATTCTGGGTAAATACACCAACCAGAACCGATTGGGCCTTGTTCTAATACAACCACTTATTTTATCGCAAAATGTTTTGGACACTATTGACGGTGGGAAATATTCCCAAAACATCCCTGCGTCTTTAATTTTACACATAATAGTGAAAATGCATCCATCCACACAATTGACACTAAATCTGGGTAAAAGCGGCAACCAGAACCGACTGGGCCCGGTTCTAATACGACCACTATTTTAATCGCAAAATGCCTGTTTTGGACACTTTTTGTGGTGGGAAATAGCTCCAGAACCATCCTGGATCTTTATTGTTATACAAAATAGTGAAAATACATCCACTCACACAATACACACAAATTCTGGGTAAAAGCACAAACCAAAACCGACTGGGCCTGTTTCTAAACCACCACTTGTGAATAAAGTGACCAAATGAAAGTAATTCATTCGGGCATAACAGAACTTCTGAACATCGCTAGATGATTATTTCTATACAAAATAGTCAAGTATACATCCCCATCATAATTGGACACAAGTTCCGTATACAAACACCCACCAGAACCGACTGGACCCTGTTATTATGCAACCACTATTTTGTATCGCAAAATGCATGTTTTGGACACTATTTATGGTGGGAAATAGCCCCAGAACTGTCCTGGATCTTTATTTTTAGACAGAATAGTGAAAATACATCTACCCACACAATGGATAAAGCACCAACCAGAACCGACTGGGCCTGGTTCTTAAAAACCACCACTTGTAAATAAAGTGCCCAAATTGAGGTCATTGATTCGGGCATAACAGAACTACTGAACATCCCTAGATGATTATTTTTATACAGAATAATCAAAAATACATCCTTATCAACATTCGACACAATTTCTGGGTAAAAACACCAACCAGAACCGCCTGGGCCTGGTTCTAATACAACCACTATTTTAATCGCAAAATGCCTGCTTTGGACACTGTTTATGGTGGGAAATAGCTCCAGAATCACCTGGAATGATGCCAATGAATGACTTACTTGAATTGGACGATTTTACACTATATACACAGGAACTATGTGTCTCTGACAGTGTGTTTGGCAGCAGGGGAACGTTTCAGTTTTTATTGCCTTAATGTGCTTTTCATGGCCTGATAATCACGCTTTGGCCAAGTATGATAGTTTTCATTGTAACTTAATTTCTATCACTTTGAACGATGCCAAATAAAAAACTTACTTGACTTGGACGATTTTTCACTACATACACAGTACTCTGTCTCTGACAGTTTGTTTGGCAGCAGGGGAACTTTTCAGTTTTTATTGCCTTAATGTACTTTTCATGCCCTGAAAATCACGTTTTGGCCAAGTAGGATTGTTTTCATTATAACTTAATTTCTAGCTTGAGAATGATCCAAATGGATAACTTACTTGAATTGGACGATTTTTCACTTTATACACAGTAACTATGTGTCTCTGACAGTTTGTTTGGCAGCAGGGGAACATGTGAGAATAGACAAAGTATCTTTGCAAATGCTTGTTCATATTGTATAAGTTTTTGTGAGTATAACAGCATCATAGTCATCCTTATGGCTGACATGTCAGCATAAACACCCAACTGTCTGACTGAATAAACAATCTTAGTCTTGTGATTGGGGTGACATGTCAGCACAAATACTCAACTGTCCGACACTGATCAATTACTTTTTGCCCTGCAAATGACTGAAATGTATCTGTCAAAAGTCCTAGTGACAACTGTCAGTTTTTCCTGTATTTGAGACACACACACTGGTCATTCGACTAGAGTTGCAGGAACATCGCGTTGAACAGGACCCTACTGTAGGAACTCTCACTGTCCACTTTGCAGTCTGGTAATAAACCAATTGGTCCGGGACCAATGAAAGTAGAACAATAATTAGCAAGGGCTTTATAGTCTTGGTCTGTTAATAGAGTCAGGGACTTAACTAAGACAAAGTCAGGGACTTTTGGTCTTTGTGTGTTCAGAGATATTGGGTTAATCACAAAGTAGAGATCACTTTCGGGTAATTTAGAAAATAATTGTTGTTTAAACTATTAAGTAGGTGATTAATATGGGTCAGAAAGCAACAAAAGGATTCGGTTTATTGTCAGAATGCAAAATGAAAATCGGAGAGTTACCGGGACGAGATATCATGGTCCAGCTTGGGCTGAGCCTAGTGGCCACCCAAAATGGCCTCCGACCCAGGGAATTACAGACCAAAAATATCTTCCACACCACCACATCTAACAGCTTCTACTCTCTCGACATTGTCGGGAATGATTCTGCCAAGGTAGCTGAAAGTCTAAGAGAACAGTCTGAAGATATCTGCCCAGCAGCACCAGGGCAGGAACAACAAACATGGCCATTACATGTCACCCTAAAGTTCATGGGAGACCGGACGACAAGTGGTTAAACCAATTCTCACAGATGCCCACTCAACGAATCATAATTAACCACGTATATGCAACTGACCTAATGGACAACCCATTGCCCCCCGGACACATTGCCTATGGGGATGGATCATCATCAAAAACCCTGGATGGAGAAAAACACAACGTATATGCCGTGGTGACTCAAAAAGACAACCTCAAGACAGGACGACTCCCCGGCGACTGGTCTGCACAAGCCGCAGAAATAGTGGCACTGACAGAGGCATGTAGACTATTCCTAGAACAAGACGTGACGGTGGAAAGACACAGCCCAATCCCTGCTGAATTCCTAAGAGAAATGCAAAATCATTCCCCAGAAAAAGAGAAACTGCAATGGGAAACAGAAGGAGCCACTCAACACAAGAACGGACTCTATGCAGTAGAAAACAAGCCATGCGTGACACGATCATTGTTTGAAGTAATTGCCAAATTGAGCCATGGGAGGAGCCATGTCTCAACAGGAGGGATGATCAGTACAGTACAACAAACAATGCATGTTCCCAGAGGTCTCCAAACTTCAATTTTTTTGGCAGAAACTGTCTGAACTGCTGTAGACACAACTCTCAAGGCAATGAACGACCCAAGCATGGAACAAGGCAAACAGGAACATATCCCTTCGAGCTTCTGAACATGGATTTCATCAAACTGAACCAAAGTGCTGGACTCGTCGAACAAACCATTAGAACAGTAAAACTCAGACTCAGAAAAACCATGGAAGATACAGGAAAACGATGGCAAGAATGCCTGAGCCTGGTAGAAACGTACATGAGAATCATTCCAACAGCACAGGGATGCACACCATTTGAGGCAGTGAAAGACAGACCCTTCCACTGAACAATGTGGGAAAAAGATCTGGTGGTAGAAGAGAAAAGAGAAACAGAATCCCTCACTAAGTGGTTATGCAAAATGTTCCAAGAAAGAACTGTGATGAATGCAAAATAATCTGCCGACATCTTCTCTGTCTCCCACAGAGGAGGTCCTGTCCCCAGGAGACCTGGTACTCGTCAAGGTGATAAAAAGAAAGTGCTGGTCTTCTCCACGTTGGGACGGACCTCACCGTGTGATTTTGGCCATCATCATCACCGCTCTGTGTTCAACCACATGGGGGGAACGTACCAGAACCTTGGTACACTCCCACTGGAGGAGAATGCCCCACTAGCTTGTTCAGGAAACGATCAGGGGCCCCCAGATCTGCATCCCATCAACCAAGACACCAATCGTCGTTCAAGTCCCTTTGCTCAGCCTACAGCTTACTCACTTGGGATTACACAGGACTGACTCCAGTTATTTTTATTGGTACCGACAAGCTCCCAGAGTCTGAGTGGTC
This sequence comes from Stigmatopora nigra, assembly GCF_051989575.1. Taxonomy (NCBI): domain Eukaryota; kingdom Metazoa; phylum Chordata; class Actinopteri; order Syngnathiformes; family Syngnathidae; genus Stigmatopora; species Stigmatopora nigra. The sequence continues at coordinate 1,399,895 of NC_135525.1, read as the reverse complement.
TGGCCAGACACCTTGGACCAGGTCCTCCCCCATACAGGCTACAAAACCATCACATGGCCCCTTTCCAAAGAAGCTACCACCATGACCGCTAACTTCACCAAGTTAGCCACCACCATCAAAGATGGTAAACATATGCTAGACCTTACGACCAATATCCAACAAAAAGGCTGCATCAACCTATGCCTCCGACCGGACCGACCAGGAAAAGGCCCCCTCTTTACTATCACCATCCGCACTACTAGTCCAGCCATGGTCCCCAAAGTGATTGGTGTGAACCCCTTCGTACAACCATCCGCCACACGCCTACTCAAAATCCGTCCGGCAGGAACACCTAAGCCTGAGTAGATACACCTTATTCTCGCCCATGTCCAAACACAGGAAGAAAACGACTACAACCTGATGATGAGGAACAGTTGGTACAGATACACCGCACTCACAGCCCGCGCCACAACCAATGAGTTGTTATGTCTGTTCCCTCATGCCTACTGCCGTAGCCCAACCACAGCTATGGTCCAACCGACAGAACGAAGAACTCGCCAACCTCACCTACAACTGTATCCTGGGTAATCTGAGAGAATCCTTCCAGCAAAGCTCGACCGCCTACATACCATGGTCGCAGTACCATTAGCAGCTACAGTCAATACCGCAACGTATGTCCAGTGCAACAACCGAACAGACTGTTATCCATCCTGTTTCAACTTCAGCGGACCGGATCCGAAGACCCCTTTGGACCAAGTTCACGTCACCAGGTGCGCCGAGATCAGACACATTCCTTCCCAATCATGGACAGTACTGGACCAAATATGGTGGCTCTGCGAATGGCAAGTGTATATGATCATCCCCACCAATACAACTGGGCTCTGTGTCCCTACATCTGCATCCGACCACACGTACGTTCTAACAGCAGACTCGATTCCAACTGTCGACGCCAACCCACATCTACCCACCAGGCGTCAACGACGGAGCTTTGATTTCTTCCCCCATGATTCAGTTTGGGGCTCGGATGTCCCCCTCTAATACAAACACTGGTCAGTCTCCTCCAAAATCATGATGGCGGTATTCCCCAGGGTAGGAACAGCGAAGAACACCCTACGTCTGGAAACCATTGACTACAGATTCCAGGCCCGACACTAATCAATTACTTGTTGCCCTGCAAATGACTGAAACGTATCTGTCCAAAGTCTTAGGGACAACTGTCAGTTTTGCCTGTATTTAAGACATACTCACTGGTCATTCGACTAGAGTTGCAGTAACATCGCAGTGAACAGGAGCCCACTGTAGGAACTCTCTGTCCACTTTGCAGTTTGGTCATACATATTTTCTATTTAAATTTATCTCACTCTTTCTTAGCCTGCTCCTGAAGTTGTATTTTCAGACCTAACAAACATTTCAGTTTTTTTGCCCTAATGTGCGTTTCATGCGCTGAAAATCATGTTTTGGCCACGTATCATAGTTTTCATTATAACTTAACCTAACCCTAACCCTAACCCTAACCCTAACTTTCATCACTTAGAATGATATCAAATGAAAAACCTACTTAATTTGGATGATTATACACTATATACACAGTAACTATGTGTCACTGACAGTTTGTTTCGCAGCGGGGGAACATTTCAGTTTTTATTGCCTTAATGTGCATTTCATGCGCTGAAAATCACGTTTTGGCCAAGTATCATAGTTTTCACTATAACCTAATTTCTAGCACTTAGAATGATGCAAAATGAAAAACTTACTTGAATTGGACAATTATACACTATATTCACAGTAACTATGTGCCTCTGACAGTTTGTTTCGCAGCAGGGGAACATTTCAGTTTTTATTGCCTTTAACGTGCGTTTCATGCGCTGAAAATCACGTTTTGGCCAAGTATCATAGTTTTCACTATAACTTAATTTCTAGCACTTAGAATGATGCTAAATGCAATACTTACTTGAATTGGATGATTTTACACTATAGACACAGTAACTATGTGCCTCTGACAGTTTGTTTCGCAGCAGGGGAACATTTCAGTTTTTATTGCCTTAACGTGCGTTTCATGCGCTGAAAATCACGTTTTGGCCAAGTATCATAATTTTCACTATAACTTAATTTCTATCACTTAGAATGATGCCAAATGAAAAACTTACTTGAATTGGACAATAATACACTATATACACAGTAACTATGTGTCTCTGACAGTTTGTTTCGCAGCAGGGGAACATTTCAGTTTTTATTGCCTAACGTGCGTTTCATGCGCTGAAAATCACGTTTTGGCCAAGTATCATAGTTTTCACTATAACTTAATTTCTATCACTTAGAATGATGCTAAATACAAAACTTGCTTGAATTGGACTATTTTACACTATATACACAGTAACTATGTGTCTCTGACAGTTTGTTTCGCAGCAGGGGGACATTTCAGTTTTTATTGCCTTAACGTGCGTTTCATGCGCTGAAAATCATGTTTTGGCCGAGTATGATAGTTTTTACTATAACTTAATTTCTATCACTTAGAATGATGCTAAATGAAAAACTTACTTGAATTGGACGATAATACACTATATACACAGTAACTATATGTCTCTGACAGTTTGTTTCGCAGCAGGGGAACATTTCAGTTTTTATTGCCTTAACGTGCGTTTCATGCGCTGAAAATCACGTTTTGGCCAAGTATCATAATTTTCACTATAACTTAATTTATATCACTTAGAATAATGCCAAATGAAAAACTTACTTGAATTAGACAATTATACACTATATACACAGTAACTATGTGTCTCTGACAGTTTGTTTCGCAGCAGGGGAACATTTCAGTTGTTATTGGCTTAACGTGCGTTTCATGCGCTGAAAATCACGTTTTGGCCAAGTATCATAGTTTTCATTATAACTTAATATCTAGCCATTAGAATGTTGCCAAATGAAAAACTTATTAAATTATAAAATTTGATGATATTACACTATGTATAGAGAGACATTTGTGTCTCTGACAGTTTTACACAGTTTTACAAGTTATGACTCCAGACTCTTAATTTACAATTCTGCCTTTATGGATACATTGCATCACCACCCCCTGAGTGGATCACTTACCTCTCACTGTCTTTCACTTACCTTCATTCAGCATGTAGGTGTCAGATCACCTTGTACCTAATGTCTATTCATATTACCTCACCCGAAGTTATTACACAGAAGGGATTGTGTTGTGTTACCCCAAGTTCAGAGTCCCAACGGATGTGGGAAACTTACAGCGTCTGTCTGCCAGAGAGCAGCAGCTGGAACCGATTGTGACCAGGGTGGCATGGGTCCCTGATCATGTCCCTGGCTCTGCTGAGGTAACGAGGGCTGGCAATGTCTTCCAGTGACGGCAGAGTAGCCGACGTTCTTCTGCGTAGTGGTGATACCTTTCTAAATAGCCTTTTTGTCTGCTGCCGTTCTTCCCGCGTACCACCAAATGTGCTTTTTATGTGCTGATAAGCACGTTTTGGTCGAATATGAAAGTTTTCAAGTGTGCACTTGACCCTAGATGACCTGGAGAGTGACAGTTACTCCTGAAGTTGAACCTCTTTTCATCGCACAATACAAGGAAAAAATTGCAAACCCTGTTAGCCAGCCTTTCTTATATTTCTCGAGGCGAACAAACAATTGCAAGGCCAACTAGTTAGCCTTTCTTACATTCCACGATCTTTTAATTCAATTGTAAAACCAGTTTGGCTAGTCTACCTTGCATTCTACGATCTTAAAAAACAAAGTTAAACCAGTATGACCACATGGTGCGACAAGAATACCACAATTTCCTCCTTTTGTGTCTGTGAAAATATCGAAATATTGAAGTGGCTGTTTCCATGAGCCAGAGAAGAACCAGTCAAGCCATCCTCGTTGTGGACCCGGATCTCCGGTCACAGCTCTCTGCATGTTCCTAATAGCCTGCAGGGCATCATGGACCGAGCAGGACATGCCGGCAGGGATGAAGGGGCAGCACGAGTCTCCCACCATGAAACACACACAGCCCCGCTGGGTGGCCACTCCGTCAAGAGCAGGGCAGCCCTGGAAAATCACTTAGGCCATAGCGGCTACCCAGCCTGACTGATGCGCCGACACAGGCCCGGAACCTGCCTTCAATGGTCTTCAAATGCAGGGCGTTCCTTGCCGCTCCCACTCAAGGGAACTGAGCCATTAGGATTTTGGATGAGACTGACCAGTATTTGTGTTTGAGGGACACATCCGAGCCACACACTGGATCATGGTCGTGAGCTCCGTCAATAATGTGCCCAAATGGAGGTCATTGATTCGGGAATAACAGAACTTCTGAAGATCCCAAGATGATTATTTTTATACATAATAATCAAAAATACATCCCCATCGTCAATGGATACAATTTTTCGGGTAAATTCACCAACCAGAACAGACTGGGCCTGGTTCTAATACAACCACTATTTTAATCGCAGAATGCCTGTTTTGGACACTGTTTATGGTGGGAAAATAGCTCCAGAACCATCCTGGATCATTATTTTTACACAGAATAGTGAAAATACATCCATCTACACATTCAACACTAATTATGGGTAGAAGCACCAACCAGAACCGACTGGGCCTGGTTCTAATACGACCTCTTTTTTAATCGCAAAATGCCTGTTTTGGACAATGTTTATGGTGGGAAACATTATTTTTATAGAAAATAGTGAAACTACATCCACCCACTCAATCAACACAAATTCTGGGTAAATACACCAACCAGAACCGATTGGGCCTTGTTCTAATACAACCACTATTTTTATCGCAAAATGTTTTGGACACTATTGACGGTGTGAAATATTCCCAGAACATCCCTGCATCTTTAATTTTACACATAATAGTGAAAATGCATCCATCCACACAATTGACACTAAATCTGGGTAAAAGCGGCAACCAGAACCGACTGGGCCCGGTTCTAATTCAACCACCGTGCAAAATAAAGATCCATTGGAGGTTTTTGATTCTTGTGTAAAAAAAGCCCCAAAACATCCCTACATGATTATTTTTAAACAGAATAGTAAAATATACATCCCCATCCTCTTTGGACACAAGTTTCGGATATAAACAGCAACCAGAACCGAGACTACCCAGTTATAATGCAACTATCCATCGTTCCTGCCTGCCTAAAATCTGCCACCATCATTCCTGTCCCCAAAAAGGCCAACCATCTGCAGCTTGAACGATTACAGGCCTGTTGCTCTCACGCCTGTGATCATGAAGTGCTTTGAAAAGTTGGTGGCCCGACACATCAGAAGGACAATCCCCCCCTCAGTTGACCCTCACCAGTTTGCTTATAGAGAAAACAGGTCCACTGAGGATGCTATCGCTGTGGCTCTTCACACAGCACTGAGCCACCTGGAGCACCGGGGGAACTATGTGACGATGCTTTTCATAGACTATAGCTCAGCCTTTAACACCATCAAGCCGGACATCCTGAAGGACAAACTCTACCACCTTGGACTATCCTCTTCAATCTGCTGCTGGGTAAAGAACTTCTTGACTGGTCGACCACAAACTGTCAGAATGGGTCCACACCTCTCTTCCGCCATTACACTGAACACTGGCTCACCACAAGGCTGTGTACTGAGTCCTGTCCTGTACTCCTTGTACACATACGACTGCACACCAGCCCACCAGTCAAACTCTATCATCAAATTCGCCGATGACACCACTGTGATCGGACTCATCTCAGGCGGGGATGAGTCAGCTTACAGAGACGAGGTCGACAAACTGTCTTCTTGGTGCTCGGCGAACAATCTTACACTAAATACCGCAAAGACTAAAGAAATAATCCTGGACTTTCGCAAGCGCAGCACAGACCTGGCCCCACTCCTCATTAACGGAGTATGCGTAGACAGGGTCCAATCCTTCAAATTTCTGGGAGTCCACGTCACGGATAGGCTCTCCTGGTCCACAAACTCCACAGTGTTAGTAAAGAAGGCCCAGAAACGACTCCACTTTCTCAGGGTACTGAGAAGGGACAAATTGGACACCAAGCTTCTGGCAACCTTCTACAGAGCCACTGTGGAGAGCATCCTGACTTACGGCATTACAGTGTGGTATACCGGAAGCACGGCAGCAGACAAAAAAGCCATACAGAGGGTGATAAACACTGCCCAGAAGATCGTCGGCTGCTCTCTGCCATCACTAGAAGACATTGCCAACCCCCGATACCTTAGAAGAGCCGGGTCCATTGTTGGAGACCCATACCACCCTGGACACGGCCTGTTCCAGTTGCTTCCATCTGGCAGACGCTACAGGTCCTACAAAGCACGGACAAACAGGCTCAAGGACAGCTTTTTCCCAACAGCCATCAGGTCTCTGAACCTGCAGCAACACGTGACGTGACGACTACACATATCCCTACTATGAAATTAAGTCAAGTCGAAATGAAGTAACAGGAAGGTCGTTTGGCGCAGATCTGCCTTCCAAAGGCTGACTGAGGGAGGGTAAGTATAAAGACTGAGAGGTAAGTGATCCACCTTATTCTTGTTGGCATCGGTGAGGCATCTTGCAGTCACCGCAAAATGGCGCTCAAGGCGGAGAGCTAACAAGTATGAATATGTCATAAATAAATGTCATAAATGTGTCTGGCCTGGGAAGACGAACTTGTGGAGAAGCACTATACAATTTCGTCATACGCTGCTGAGGGTATGATGACTACTAGGCTTTTTGTCAAGTCAATGATGAGGACAATGCCTATGTCTGATTTTCATTTTTTCATTTTTTCAACTACTATTTTTTTCGCAAAATGCATGTTTTGGAGACTATTTATGGTGGTAAATACCCCTAGAACCATCCTGGATCTTTATTTTTAGACAGAATAGTGAAAATACATCCACCTACACAATCAACACTAACTCTGGGTAAAAGCACCAACCAGAACCGACTGGGCTTGGTTCTACTACAACCACCATGCAAAATAAAGTGCCCAAATGGAGGTCATTTATTCGGGCATAGAAGAACTTCTGAACATCCCTAGATGATAATTTTTATACAGAATAGTCAAAAATACAACCCCATTCCTATTGGACACACGTTAAGGGGTTATACACAAACCAGAACCGACTGGGCCTGGTTCTAATACAACCACTATTTTTGTCGCAAAATGCATGTTTTTGACACTATTTCTGGTGGGAAATAGTCTCAGAACATCCCTGGATCTTTATTCTTACAGAGAATAGTGAAAATACATCAAACCCACACAATCGACACTAATTGTGGGTAAAGCACCAACCAGAACCGACTGGGCCTGGTTCTAAACAACCACTTGTAAATAAAGTGCCCAAATTGAGGTCATTGATTAGGGCATAACAGAACTTCTGAACATCCCTAGAATATTATTTTTATAAAGAATAATAAAAAATACATCCCCATAATCATTGGACACAATTTCTGGGTAAAAACACGAACCAGAACCGACTGGGCGTGGTTCTAATACAACCACTACTTTAACCGCAAAATGCCTGTTTTGGACACTGTTTGTGGTGGGAAATAGCTCCAGAATCATCCTGGATCATTATTGTTATACAAAATAGTGAAAATACATCCACTCACACAATAAACACAAATTCTGGGTAAAAGCACCAACCAAAACCGACTGGGCCTGTTTCTAAACCACCACTTGTAAATAAAGTGACCAAATGAAAGTAATTCATTCGGGCATAACAGAACTTCTGAACATCGCTAGATGATTACTTCTATACAGAATAGTCAAGTATACATCCCCATCATAATTGGACACAAGTTTCGTATACAAACACCCACCAGAACCGACTGGACCCTGTTATAATGCAGCCACTATTTTGTATCGCAAAATGCATGTTTTGGACACTATTTATGGAGGGAAATAGCCCCGGAACTGTCCTGGATCTTTATTTTTAGACAGAATAGTGAAAATACATCTACCCACACAATGGATACTATATCTGGGTAAAAGCACCAACCAGAACCGACTGGGCCTGGTTCTTAAAAACCACCACTTGTAAATAAAGTGCCCAAATTGAGGTCATTGATTCGGGCGTAACAAAACTTCTGAACATCCCTAGATGATTATTTTTATACAGAATAATCAAAAATACATCCTTATCATCATTGGACACAATTTCAGGGTAAAAACACCAACCAGAATCGCCTGGGCCTGGTTCTAATACAACCACTATTTTAATCGCAAAATGCCTGTTTTGGACACTTTTTATGGTGGGAAATAGCTCCAGAATCAACTAGAATGATGCCAATGAAAGACTTACATGGATAGGACGATTTTACACTATATACACAGGAACTATGTGTCTCTGACAGTGCGTTGGCAGCAGGGGAACGTTTCAGTTTTTATTGCCTTAATGTGCATTTCATGGCCTGATAATCACGTTTTGGCCAAGTATGATAGTTTTCATTGTAACTTAATTTCTATCACTTTGAACGATGCCAAATAAAAAACTTACTTGAATTGGACGATTTTACACTATATACACAGTAACTGTGTCTCTGACAGTTTGTTTGGCAGCAGGGGAACTTTTCAGTTTTTATTGCCTTAATGTACTTTTCATACCCTGAAAATCACGTTTTGGCCAAGTATGATTGTTTTCATTGTAACTTAATTTTTAGCAATGAGAATAATGCCAAATGGATAACTTACTTGAATTGGACGATTTTACACTATATACACAGTAACTATGTGTCTCTGACAGTTTTTTTGGCAGCAGGGGAATATGTAAGATTAGACAAAGTATCTTTGCAAATGCTTGTTCATATTGTATAAGTTTTTGTGAGTATAACAGCATTGTAGTCATCCTTACGGCTGACATAGCAGCATAAACACCCAACTGTCTGACTGAATAAACAATCCTAGTCTTGTGATTGGGGTGACATGTCAGCACAAATATTCAACTGTCTGACACTGATCAATTACTTTTTGCCCTGCAAATGACTGAAATGTATCTGTCCAAAGTCCTAGTGACAACTGTCAGTTTTTCCTGTATTTAAGACACACACACTGGTCATTCGAGAGTTTCAGGAACATCGCGTTGAACAGGACCCTACTGTAGGAACTCTCACTGTCCACTTTGCAGTCTGGTAATAAACCAATTGGTCCGGGACCAATGAAAGTAGAACAAGAATTAGCAAAGGCATTATAGTCTTGGTCTGTTAATAGAGTCAGGGACTTAACTAAGACAAAGTCAGGGACTTTTGGTCTTTGTGTGTTCAGAGATATTGGGTTAATCACAAAGTGGAGATCAATTTCGGGTAATTTAGAAAATAATTGTTGTTTAAACTATTAAGTAAGTGATTAATATGGGTCAGAAAGCAACAAAAGGGATGGGTTTATTGTCAGACTGCAAAATGAAAATCGGAGAGTTACCGGGACGAGATATCATGGTCCAGCTTGGGCTAAGCCTAGTGGCCACCCAAAATGGCCTCCGACCCAGGGAATTACAGACCAAAAATATCTTCCACACCACCACATCTAACAGCTTCTACTCTCTCGACATTGTCGGGAATGATTCTGCCAAGGTAGCTGAAAGTCTAAGAGAACAGTCTGAAGATATCTGCCCAGCAGCCCCAGGACAGGAACAACAAACATGGCCATTAAATGTCACCCTGAAGTTCATGGGAGACCGGACGACAAGTGGTTAAACCAATTCTCACAGTTGCCCACTCAACGAATCATAATTAACCACGTATATGCAACTGACCTAATGGACAACCCATTGCCCCCCGGACACATTGCCTATGGGGATGGATCATCATCAAAAACCCTGGATGGAGAAAAACACAACGTATATGCCGTGGTGACTCAAAAAGACAACCTCAAGACAGGACGACTCCCCGGCGACTGGTCTGCACAAGCCGCAGAAATAGTGGCACTGACAGAGGCATGTAGACTATTCCTAGAACAAGACGTGACGGTGGAAAGACACAGCCCAATCCCTGCTGAATTCCTAAGAGAAATGCAAAATCATGCCCCAGAAAAAGAGAAACTGCAATGGGAAACAAAAGGAGCCACTCAACACAAGAACGGACTCTATGAAGTAGAAAACAAGCCATGCGTCCCACAATCATTGTTTGAAGTAATTGCCAAATTGAGCCATGGGAGGAGCCATGTCTCAACAGAAGGGATGATCAGTACAGTACAACAAACAATGCATGTTCCCAGAGGTCTCCAAACTTACTTCAATTATTTTGCAGAAACTGTCTAAACTGCTGTAGACACAACTCTCAAGGCAATGAACAACCCAAGCATGGAACAAGGCAAACAGGAACATATCCCTTCGAGCTTCTGAACATGGATTTCATCAAACTGAACCAAAGTGCTGGACTCGTCGAACAAACCATTAGAACAGTAAAACTCAGACTCAGAAAAACCATGGAAGATACAGGAAAACCATGGCAAGAATGCCTGAGCCTGGTAGAAACGTACATGAGAATCATTCCAACAGCACAGGGATGCACACCATTTGAGGCAGTGAAAGACAGAATCTTCCACTAACAATGTGGGAAAAAGATCTGGTGGTAAAAGAGAAAGGAGAAACAGAATCCCTCAATAAGTGGTTATGCAAAATGTTCCAAGAAAGAACTGTGATGAATGCAAAATAATCTGCCGACATCTTCTCTGTCTCCCACAGATGAGGTCCTGTCCCCAGGAGACCTGGTACTCGTCAAGGTGATAAAAAGATAGTGCTGGTCTTCTCCACGTTGGGACGGACCTCACCGTGTGATTTTGGCCATCATCATCATCGCTCTGTGTTCAACCACATGGGGGGAACGTACCAGAACCTTGGTACATTCCCACTGGAGGAGAATGCCCCACTAGCTGGTTCAGGAAACGATCAGGGGCCCCCAGATCTGCATCCCATTAACCAAGACACCAATCGTCGTTCAAGTACCTTTGCTCAGCCTACAGCTTACTCACTTGGGATTACACAGGACTGACTCCAGTTATTTTTATTGGTACCTACAAGCTCCCAGAGTCTGAATGGTCTGGCCAGACACCTTGGACCAGGTCCTCCTCCATACAGGCTACAAAACCATCACATGGCCCCTTTCCAAAGAAGCTACCACCATGACCGCTAACTTCACCAAGTTAGCCACCACCATCAAAGATGGTAAACATATGCTAGACCTTACGACCAATATCCAACAAAAAGGCTGCATCAACCTATGCCTCCGACCGGACCGACCAGGAAAAGGCCCCCTCTTTACTATCACCATCCGCACTACTAGTCCAGCCATGGTCCCCAAAGTGATTGGTGTGAACCCCTTCGTACAACCATCCGCCACACGCCTACTCAAAATCCGTCCGGCAGGAACACCTAAGCCTGAGTAGATACACCTTATTCTCGCCCATGTCCAAACACAGGAAGAAAACGACTCCAACCCGATGATGAGGAACAGTTGGTACAGATACACCGCACTCACAGCCCGCGCCACAACCAATGAGTTGTTATGTCTGTTCCCTCTTGCCTACTGCCGTAGCCCAACCACAGCTATGGTCCAACCGACAGAACGAAGAACTCGCCAACCTCACCTACAACTGTATCCTGGGTAATCTGAGAGAATCCTTCCAGCAAAGCTCGACCGCCTACATACCATGGTCGCAGTACCATTAGCAGCTACAGTCAATACCGCAACGTATGTCCAGTGCAACAACCGAACAGACTGTTATCCATCCTGTTTCAACTTCAGCGGACCGGATCCGAAGACCCCTTTGGACCAAGTTCACGTCACCAGGTGCGCCGAGATCAGACACATTCCTTCCCAATCATGGACAGTACTGGACCAAATATGGTGGCTCTGCGAATGGCAAGTGTATATGATCATCCCCACCAATACAACTGGGCTCTGTGTCCCTACATCTGCATCCGACCACACGTACGTTCTAACAGCAGACTCGATTCCAACTGTCGACGCTGAAGAATCTGACATATTTTACTCATTCTTTTTAGTATGGCTGTTTCATTTTGATATCACATTTTACTCATTCTTTTTGTGGCGGTCTTGTTTTAGTATCGCCACTGAAGGGTTCAGTTCTTGTTCCCAACTCAATTACAATATGAACAGAAGGATGGGTCCGAGACTCCTCGACTACAATGTTAACAAAAGGCTCTTCCTGAGATTCTATTTCAAGGTGGGATTCACACTGATAAGAGACCAGATGGAGGACTTCAAAGGGCAGAGGAACAAAGAGCAGGGCAGAGGGTCGGGACTTTATAGGACCAGCGGAGACAGAGGTCTGGATGATGTGGATTCAAGGCTGGAAGATGTGGAGCCCAGAGAAACCCCCCTTCACAGCAGCCCTGGACCAGCCCACATCTCATTATTAATCAGCGAATGAATATGCATTTTTGTTGGACTATAACTGGGCAAACGCGGGTTTGGACAATGTCTTTTCCATCCTCCGCTTTAGGACATCAACACTCAGCGGGCTTATTCTATGGGAGGGAGACCCGGAGCTCTGTATGAATCAATATGAATGGAATAAACCATCTGTGGATGAACTCGCACAACCCTGGTTTGTCTCCTCCGATGCTGAACACGCTCCATTGTTAGACTGGAGACTACAGAGTTAAGGAATTGGAGTCAGGTGAAATAGCTTAGTCTAACAACGCCAACCCACATCTACCCACCAGGCGTCAACGACGGAGCTTTGATTTCTTCCCCCATGATTCAGTTTGGGGCTCGGATGTCCCCCTCTAATACAAACAATGGTCAGTCTCCTCCAAAATCATGATGGCGGTGTTCCCCAGGGTAGGAACAGCGAAGAACACCCTACGTCTGGAAACCATTGACTACAGATTCCAGGCCCGACACTAATCAATTACTTGTTTCCCTGCAAATGACTGAAACGTATCTGTCCAAAGTCTTAGGGACAACTGTCAGTTTTGCCTGTATTTAAGACACACTCACTGGTCATTCGACTAGAGTTGCAGTAACATCGCAGTGAACAGGACCCCACTGTAGGAACTCTCACTGTCCACTTTGCAGTCTGGTAATACTTATTTTCTATTTAAATTTATCTCACTCTTTCTTAGCCTGCTCCTGAGTTGTATTTTCAGACCTAACAAACATTTCAGTTTTTTTGCCCTAATGTGCGTTTCATGCACTGAAAATCACGTTTTGGCCAAGTATCATAGTTTTCACTATAACTTAACCTAACCCTAATCCTAACCCTAACCCTAACTTCCATCACTTATAATGATATCAAATGAAAAATCTACTTTATTTGGACGATTATACACTATATACACAGTAACTATGTGTCACTGACAGTTTGTTTCGCAGCGGGGGAACATTTCAGTTTTTATTGCCTTAATGTTCAATTCATGCGCTGAAAATCACGTTTTGGCCAAGTATCATAGTTTTCACTATAACTTAATTTCTAGCACTTAGAATGATGCAAAATGAAAAACTTACTTGAATTGGACAATTATACACTATATACACAGTAACTATGTGCCTCTGACAGTTTGTTTCGCAGCAGGGGAACATTTCAGTTTTTATTGCCTTAACGTGCGTTTCATGCGCTGAAAATCACGTTTTGGCCAAGTATCATAGTTTTCACTATAACTTAATTTCTAGCACTTAGAATGATGCTAAATGCAATACTTACTTGAATTGGATGATTTTACACGATAGACACAGTAACTATGTGCCTCTGGCAGTTTGTTTCGCAGCAGGGGAACATTTCAGTTTTTATTGCCTTAACGTGCGTTTCATGTGCTGAAAATCACGTTTTGGCCAAGTATCATAATTTTCACTATAACTTAATTTCTATCACTTAGAATGATGCTAAATGCAAAACTTACTTGAATTGGACGATTTTACACTATATACACAGTAACTATGTGTCTTTGACAGTTTGTTTCGCAGCAGGGGAACATTTCAGTTTTTATTGCCTTAACGTGCGTTTCATGCGCTGAAAATCACGTTTTGGCCAAGTATCATAGTTTTCACTATAACTTAATTTCTATCACTTAGAATGATGCTAAATGCAAAACTTACTTGAATTGGACTATTTTACACTATATACACAGTAACTATGTGTCTCTGACAGTTTGTTTCGCAGCAGGGGAACATTTCAGTTTTTATTGCCTTAACGTGCGTTTCATGCGCTGAAAATCATGTTTTGGCCCTGTATGATAGTTTTCACTATAACTTAATTTCTATCACTTAGAATGATGCTAAATGAATGTTAGGTTCATTAATAATTACCTTCGTCCGTAATTATCAATAACTGCAGGCAGACATCTTATTCAATTATTGACATTTAATTAAATAGAAATGGATAACAATGGGTAAAAGCCTCCGAAGGGGAGAGTCAGCAAGTGTCACCTTACAACTTCCGAACGTCTCCTCGAATAGACGTTTTCGTACGCCTCTTATTGCCATGAATCAAAACAATTTACAGAGTTGTTGATCATTCCATCACGTATGAGTAAAAACAACATCTGGGACTACAATAACAATCAAAGTATTTTACCAATAACAAAAACAGGAGACTAGACCTAACAACATTTAGATTAGAGTAATTATACAACTTCCTTAACCTAAGAATCATATAATATAATCATAATCATATAATGGTTACATACAGAAAAACCCGAAGTGCACGGTTACATAACGATAACAGCATTCTTGTTATTGGCCGAATAGCCCTGGCCTCGTCACCAAGGGCCCACCAAATCTCAAGGACCCAGATTGGGTGGATTGTTCGTATAACCATCCTGGAACAGGCCGTCCAGGTTAAAGATGACTTGGCAATACTCGTGACCTCGCAACACTTTGAAAATAGAAAGAGAATGATTTAACAAAGAAATCAATTAATGCAAATATATTTACAATAGTAATACAGAATAAACCCAACATTCCCCCGTTTTTATAATATGTATGTTATTAATCATTTTTTAGTAATCACGAATGGAAATGTCGGGTGACTGGGATTTTTCCCGCCTACTCCTTACTCCCATGGCTGATCTGAAAGAGAAAGAACATAATTATATTCGTCCAATTGGTCCTCGGATTTACCGTACTCCTGGACCTCACTGTTTTCCCCAAACCGTCCCATAAGATACAACTCATGTACTTTAGAATTTGTAGGGGCAATTGCAGTAGTTATAAGTCGGCTTAGCAAGGAGCGCAAACAGGGGATACTACATCACCCACACAATGATAGGATAGCGGTAATTGTGCTTATAGTCACCACGAAGGATGTAGCCAAATCTTTAGATTTTCCAAAGGTCTTATCCCACCAATCTGACAATGCGGACGTATCTACTCCAGAGTGTTCTTACATATTGCGGTTCAGTGTTTGCAGGCCAGTAATGGCCCTGGTGAGAGATCCACTGGGTGACGTGTTGTTCGGTATGAAGGTGCAACATTGTTTTCCAAACATTGCACACACGCCCCCTGTTTCAAGGATCATATCCACCGCTTTGCGATTCTGGAACGCCATCAGACTGGTAGCTGCCAGTTGTTCCTTCATGGCCACAAATCCCTGTTTAACATAATTTCCAAGTTTTGGACATTGTAATGTAAGTAATTTATTCTATCCACATTTTTGTTTGGGGTGATTAGAAGGAAGATGGACTCCCAACCTGCTGCGATCTGATTAGCCAGCTTATACTCATCTGGTACGCCCCGGGGGATGCCAATCGCATCAATGTATGTTGGATCTCCTTCCCTCCATGCCTCTCGACGATGTCGGGAGGGTCGACCCTTCACCTCCGAATTCTGAGCCGCCAATTGTATCTCCTCCACTGTGGATGGAAAAACAGACACCGGTAAGAGCAGTGAGACCAAAGCACCTAGTCCTGCCGCGTTTCGGCAGGAGTCGTATAATTTATCTACCACCCCGCCACCATAGGCCAGAACGTGGTATCAGGGGTGTAGTTTGTTTTAGAACGCCGGTACACCACGTCTCATTTATCGCCCCCAGCTTCAGACCATGCCCTGTAAGGTTTAAGCAGGTAAAATGATTAAACAGTGGAAAAATTGACTTCCTATTTACTGCGTAACAGGACAAACACTGTTTCAATATTCTTTTTTTCTTGCCAAGTAGGACACGTTTTTTCATTTGTAAAAACACTTTTCCCCAAAAGAATGGTGATTGAGGGAGTTGTTAGATCCCATCGTATTTTCCCTTGTCTGGTAGGTTATCCTAATCCTTTGTAAGATGGTTTAGTCTCAATTGAAACCATATGGAGATGTCAAACCCAATATAAAAGAGTTCCCTATAGTTTTATGGTATTGCTTGCTGAGCAATAATCTTTTCAATTAATATTGGTGTTTCCCGTATTTTATTAAGTCAGAAAGTTTATCTTACCCGTCCCCTCAATGTTTCAATTGAGACCACCCTTTTACCAAAGTAGCTCCACCTAGTGCTTGTCCTCTTTACACTCCATTAACAGCGCCCAATTATCCCCCGTTTGGGAAATCCCTGTTTCAGAAGTAAATTTCACAGGTTAATATGTCAGTCCGAGCTTTCCAATCTTGACCAATTTCTGCAACAAGGCTTTTCCCAATCTTCAATTTTTTGCTGTTAATGTACCACACATATTTCCCACCATAGATTGACCCCTTGTATGGCAACCGGGACGTCCCCGAGTCCAAATATATATTTTCAATTTGGAAATTTGATTTAGTAGGTAATGTTAATTAAATGTAAATGTGTATGTTTCTCGGTTTACCCTCCCGTAAGAAGGTGTATCCTCAATTGAAACGCCTCCGCCTTTTTCTCCAACTGGAGAAAACAACCCTACTGTGGAAAGGAATAGAATCACAATCATCATTAATCTCCTTGCCTCAAAAGCAATAATTGTTTTCAACATGACTTTTTGTCTTTGTTTAGGCATTTTTCCTCTTGAAACGTTTCAATTTAGACAACCTTCTTACTGTGGGAAAGGTGCATCCGTGTCCCCTTTCAGTAACAAGGACCCTCCCACTTTGCGTTGCTCCGATGTTTCTTCTTTTATGCTGCGTATCAGCATCCAGTCTTCAAGAATCACCGTCGCTTCGTCCGTTTCCTGTTGAGAAGCAACATCTCCCTCTGATAGTCTAAATTTGGTGTGTGCGTTTTTTTCTCTGATAGATTCGCCTCATCATCCAATTGTCATTGTGTAGTGAATAATAACAATTTGTAAGGTCTACCAAACAGGACTTCATATAAGGTCCGCCAATTGTGGATGGTAGACAACTATTATTTTAACAAAATGGGAGCCATTATCACTATAAATAGTTTCTGGAATTCCATATCGTGGAATGATATCTATATGATCTAATAAAATAAAATCTATATGTATTTTTTTGAGATGGATATGTGGGTATGCATATAGATTTAAACCATAAGCCTTGTAGTGTCGTTGTAGCAAGGCCACCTCCCCCTTGTCGAGACATAGGACTTCCCTTGACTCAAGCCCAAATTATTTTCTTTATTGATCTTTTATTGATAGATTATGTCTCGGTGGTCTGCCAATCAAAAAACACAAAAAGACAAACTATCATTCACGCTCACACTCATAAAAAGAAGAATTTAGTGTGTTCAACCAGTCTAGCATCCATAATTTCATTTTGTGGGAGTAAACAGAGTACCCGGAGAAAATCCACAAATTCTCGAGGACGCCATGAATACCCCACATTCCGGAAGGTCTGGATCCACCCCGCATTCATTAGTAGATCCTTTAATATACACACCCCCACTCTAGCATTTTAACCGTTTGTAAAAAATTACCTTCAAGTTTCACACAAAGTTATATCCTTTTTAATGCTATCAGTTTAGCTGTTTGTTCCCCGAATTGAGGTGGCAATAGTTTCACATCTAAGGTTTTTATTTTCACAGCCGCCATGACCTAATGGCCCCCTATCAGGTTTTTGGAAAATCCCAATTTCCTCTAATAGCATGCCAATCACCTTTTAATGCGGCCATCCAATTTTGTTTCCACTTTTTTTTTTTTCCAGGTGATAAAATAATCTCCCCCATTTGTAAAACAAATTCATCCACGCCTAATTTATACAACATGACGCCTATGGCCTTTATTACGTCGCCTTGACTCCAAATTCTATGAACCAAGATAACACGCCGAATTTGTAAGCGAATTTCGCCCATCCCATTTTGTTCATAGACAACCCATCTACCTAAAGCGTCACTTGTTTCAAAACATGAAAGGCCCCACTAGAATTTGTGCATCCAGCGCCAAATAGAGCCTATTTACACATTTTTTCTCAAATTTGTTTTAGATATGGGTCCCCAATTTCCCGAAATTTCCCAGAATTCATGTACTACCACATCCTGTCAAAAACCCAAAACGACTAACATAACCTGTTTCTAAGCCAGATTCTGGAATTTGGAGAATTTCTCCTTTCCCGCCCTTATCTAAGCTTGTTATTGCCACTCGTTATCACTGTAACATTCAGGCGTATTAACCCCATCGTTGCTAAAGTTCTCACCAATTTGCATGCCCTTAAAGCTGTAAAAAGCAACGTTATTTGGTTGTATCAATTGACCAATGCTTATCCAATCCGTAATATCCTTAAAGTCATCAATATGACCTGTGACAAAGCATATTTCCTCCCGCCAGGACAACAGACAATGTTCTTTCAAGTGCACTTTGAAAAACATTCCATGTTACTCCATTCTTAGGGAAAATATGCTCATCCTAAACCAATTATTTTATCTACAATTCACCTAATTATTTGGATGAATGCCATGAATTTTATCATGCCACTATTGCATTGTAAATTTCCCATCTGATGTCGTTAACAGCCAAATAATTCAATACC
Organism: Stigmatopora nigra; assembly: GCF_051989575.1. Taxonomy (NCBI): domain Eukaryota; kingdom Metazoa; phylum Chordata; class Actinopteri; order Syngnathiformes; family Syngnathidae; genus Stigmatopora; species Stigmatopora nigra. Next base: position 1,381,133 of record NC_135525.1, on the reverse strand, counting down.
TACTATATACTTTGTAAATCACCTCATATGATGTTTACTTAAGACAAGAGTCATTTCCCATAGCCTGTTACCAAAACAAAAATCTACAACAATTAAATTAGAGAAATCAACCTTTTGTTAGGCAATTCCTAATTACAAACTTTAATGTTTTAAAAACCTTATTGTCACCAATATACCATAATATTGTAAATTTTGTCATCCTGGCCTTTTTTTTTTTAACCAGCCAACTTCCTGGATTAAAGTATTTTGAACAATCAAAATATTCTGAAATAGTATTAATATTATTTTATCCTCCAAAAGCTAGTTTCCTTTAACTAAGAGCCCTTTGAAATCCACAATTGCTCAAAAATGACTATTTTGGTCTATTCCCAAATCCAAAGCTTTTTACCAAAATCAACCTTTTACTAGACAGATTTTCTATCCTCTTAATATACATTTCATTTTAAAACCCAAAAAATGAATGTGAAAGCATTCGCATAACCTTGCATTTCTTGCAGACCATGTATTGTTCTTATTCTGAAAAGTCCAAACAGAAAACGCCATAAGCCGTTAACTATGACCTCCACTCTTGCTGCGAAAACAGCATTGTTATCTTATGTTTACAAACCAGCTTTTTCCCTGTGCCCAAATATAACGCTTTTTAGAGAAGACAACCATTAAACAGTCAAATTAACCCCTCTTCCGATATTCAACTACATCACAATATTTTTCCAAGACCCCATATATCCAGAATATGTATGCTGCAAGCACAACAATATGGCAAAAACCCATTTTCTGCCCTCAAGTTTGCTTCAGCACCCCCAAGGCCAATTATTATTATTATAATGTCTTCACGGAAGGGATCACAAAATTTTAGTCGTTTACACGGTCCGAACGCTCCCGAAAGCCCAACACAGTTAAATCGTCTGCCCCGCGGCCCACATGTTTCACTCCCATCTAATCAGCAGCCGCTGCACCAGAACGCTTCTCCCGCAGTCGACACATTATTTGGCAAGTCTAGAGCATAATAAAAACACAGGTGACATTCCCTGCTAAACATTTAAATCAGTGGTTTTCAAAGTGGGCGGTACCGCCCCCCGGGGGGCGGTGTGAACTTTCAGGGGGGCGCTGACGAATAAACAGGCGAAAGGGGGGCGTTGAAATAGTGAAGGGGGCGATGGAGCAATTACAGTAAAATGTGACGTTGGTGTTTGTAGAAAGACCGGAAAAATTGATTGTCTGTAATAAAAAGTCGACAAAAAACAAGCTTTATTGAAACAAGAAACGTTGTCTGCTCGAGCGCTCACGAGCAGCGCGCATATACCGTATATCACTAATTGTCGCGAGTTTATCGTCGATGCAGGCGACTGGGGAAACCACCACCATCCAGTCAGCCGCAGAGGAGCACACAGTAGCGCGCCGGCAACGCTTAACCACAGACGTATGCGCACAGCGACCGGCTTAATGCATCAGCTATCAATTTTTATGATTCGAGGTGAACTGCGCATTGGTCTATTAAAAGAAACGAAATTAGCGAATAATATCTGAGGCGCCTGTCTTCTATTTATTTAAGCTTCGTTCGTTGGAAAGGGGTAAAGAGGGGGGCGTTGGCATTTTGGCCCGGCGGTGAAGGGGGCGTTGGCATTTTGGCCCGGCGGTGAAGGGGGCGGTGGCCAAAAAAGTTTGAAAATCACTGATTTAAATGATCATTTTGTATATATTCTTTTGTCTTTTTAAACACCATCTTCCCGCTAGCGGACGGGATCAAAAACCAAGCTGCAATAAGCCATCACATTGCTGTAAATTGACAGTACATATAGGTTATATTAACAAAGCACCACCAGCACTTGGAAATAACCATTCTAATTGTTGTTATACAAGCCCCAGCATCACAAAAAAACCCAATTTATTGTAATCACAAAACGTCATACCCGGATTAACCAAATCAAATACCAGTGTCCCCATTAATTTTCTAGCTCCCTTTATTTTTGTTAAACTTCCTCCGCGCCCGTCACCTATCTCGGTAAATATTTTCCCCGTCAGCCGAGGAGGCCCCGCTATTTTTCCTTACCAAACAGTACTTTCCCGCCGTCACAGTCTTAAATAGATCCCCGTTATCCGAGGGAGCCCCCACTATTTTCCAAAATAGTATTTTTAACTTCTCCCCGGCCTTATTTCGCCATTAGTGTCTGTGGAACAAGCTGTTACACTTTTATCCACGCACATATTATTTATATATGTATATTACCTCTATGCATTAGTGCATATATTATCCTGCATTTTATGCATTTTAAGCTGGCCAGCAAACCCATATTTATTTATCCATAAATATAGCTGTGTAATATTTTTAAAGCGCTTTGTCTTTCCAATTTTTTCCAATCCTTACAAGTTAGACGTATTTTTTTGGATCGTCATCCAAACCCGCCTTACAACACGTGTTTCCCATATTTTACTTTTTTGTAGTGAGTTCGTGTGCCTCACACAGTTAACTTTATTATATTTATTATTATTATTATTATTACCTCTTCGACTGTATTTCCTAGGCTTGTCTTAATTTTACTGCAGAAACCACACAAACACCATACAACATTTACAACATATTCGTGCCTACCCTTGAGACAAAGGACACTTTCCAGCCCCAACATTGTACCTCCAGTACAATATATTCGTGCCTACCCCTGAGACACAGGACACTTTCCAGCAAAGTGCCCCACCGTACCTGCCATTGACTAGTATAAACACAGGGTTTTGTCGCCGTCACCCAGGACACGAAACCAGCCCACAATGGACCTCACATACAATGTCCCTTTAACGCATTTGGAAACACCGTCACAACATGCAGACACTAATGTGGACTTACCCGAGATCCATCAGATGTCTCCCTCCAGCAGGAAAAGTCTTCAACCGCCGAGAATCCAGGCGCCCCCGTCGAAAACTCCGGCCCACCAAGGGTTTTGAAGACGCCGTGCGCACGGTCACTTACCAGATGTCGAACAGCAGCGCCTGGGTTCTCGCTCCGGTATATTGACCTCCATGGCTCAGAAGGACCAAAATGTTAGGTTCATTAATAATTATCTTCGTCCGTAATTATCAATAACTGCAGGCAGACATCTTATTCAATTATTGACATTTAATTAAATAGAAATGGATAACAATGGGTAAAAGCCTCCGAAGGGGAGAGTCAGCAAGTGTCACCTTACAACTTCCGAACGTCTCCTCGAATAGACGTTTTCGTACGCCTCTTATTGCCATGAATCAAAACAATTTACAGAGTTGTTGATCATTCCATCACGTATGAGTAAAAACAACATCTGGGACTACAATAACAATCAAAGTATTTTACCAATAACAAAAACAGGAGACTAGACCTAACAACATTTAGATTAGAGTAATTATACAACTTCCTTGACCTAAGAATCATATAATATAATCATAATCATATAATTGTTACATACAGAAAAACCCGAAGTGCACGGTTACATAACGATAACAGCATTCTTGTTATTGGCCGAATAGCCCTGGCCTCGTCACCAAGGGCCCACCAAATCTCAAGGACCCAGATTGGGTGGATTGTTTGTATAACCATCCTGGAACAGGCCGTCCAGGTTAAAGATGACTTGGCAATACTCGTGACCTCGCAACACTTTGAAAATAGAAAGAGAATGATTTAACAAAGAAATGAATTAATACAAATATATTTATAATAGTAATACAGAATAAACCCAACAATGAAAAACTTACTTCAATTGGACGATAATACACTATATACACAGTAACTATATGTCTGTGACAGTTTGTTTCGCAGCAGGGGAACATTTCAGTTTTTATTGCCTTAACGTGCGTTTCATGCGCTGAAAATCACGTTTTGGCCAAGTATCATAATTTTCACTGTAACTTAATTTCTATCACTTAGAATGATGCCAAATGAAAAACTTACTTGAATTGGACAATTATACACTATATACACAGTAACTATGTGTCTCTGACAGTTTGTTTCGCAGCAGGGGAACATTTCAGTTTTTATTGCCTTAACGTGCGTTTCATGCGCTGAAAATCACGTTTTGGCCAAGTATCATAGTTTTCACTATAACTTAATTTCTATCACTTAGAATGATGCTAAATGCAAAACTTACTTGAATTGGACGATTTTACACTATATACACAGTAACTATGTGTCTCTGACAGTTTGTTTGGCAGCAGGAGAACATTTCAGTTTTTATTGCCTGAATGTGCTTTTCATGCGCTGAAAATCATGTTTTGGCCAGGTATCATAGTTTTCATTATAACTTAATATCTAGCCATTAGAATAATGCCAAATGAAAAACTTATTAAATTATAAAATTTGATGATATTACACTATGTATAGAGAGACATTTGTGTCTCTGACCGTTTTACACAGTTTTACAAGTTATGACTCCAGACTCTTAATTTACAATTCTGCCTTTATGGATACATTGCATCACCACCCCCTGAGTGGATCACTTACCTCTCACTGTCTTTCAATTACCTTCCTTCAGCATGTAGGTGTCAGATCACCTTGTACCTAATGTCTATTCATATTACCTCACCCGAAGTTATTACACAGAAGGGATTGTGTTGTGTTACCCCAAGTTTAGAGTCCCAACGGATGTGGGAAACTTACAGCGTCTGTCTGCCAGAGAGCAGCAGCTGGAACCGATTGTGAGCAGGGTGGCATGGGTCCCTGATCATGTCCCTGGCTCTGCTGAGGTAACGAGGGCTGGCAATGTCTTCCAGTGAGGACAGAGTAGCCGACGATCTTCTGCGTAGTGGTGATACCTTTCTAAATAGCCTTTTTGTCTGCTGCCGTTCTTTCCGCGTACCACCAAATGTGCTTTTTATGAGCTGATAAGCACATTTTGGTCGAATATGAAAGTTTCCAAGTGTGCACTTGACCCTGGATGACCTGGAGAGTGACAGTTACTCCTGAAGTTGAACCTTTTTTCATCGCACAATTCAAGGAAACAATTGCAAACCCTGTTAGCCAGCCTTTCTTACATTTCGCGAGGCGAACAAACAATTGCAAGGCCAACTAGTTAGTCTTTCTTACATTCCACGATCTTTTAATTCAATTGTAAAACCAGTTTGGCTAGTCTACCTTGCATTCTACGATCTTATCAAACAAAGGTAAAACCAGTATGACCACATGGTGCGACAAGAATAAACAATTATTAAGCCAGTTAGCCAGTCCATCCCACAATTCCCTCCTTTTGTGTCTGTGAAAATATCGAAATATTGAAATGGCTGTTTCCATGAGCCAGAGAAGAACCAGTCAAGCCATCCTCGTTGTGGGACCGAATCTCCGGTCACAGCTCTCTGCATGTTCCTAATAGCCTGCAGGGCATCATGGACCGAGCAGGACATGCCGGCAGGGATGAAGGGGCAGCACGAGTCTCCCACCATGGCACACACACAGCCCCGCTGGGTGGCCACTCCGTCAAGAGCAGGGCAGCCCTGGAAAATCACCTGGGCCATGGCGGCTACCCAGCCTGACTGATGCGCCGACACAGGCCCGGAACCTGCCTTCAATGGTCTTCAAATGCAGGGCGTTCCTTGCCGCTCCCACTCAAGGGAACTGAGCCATTACGATTTTGGATGAGACTGACCAGTATTTGTGTTTGAGGGACACATCCGAGCCACACACTGGATCATGGTCGTGAGCTCCGTCAATAATGTGCCCAAATGGAGGTCATTGATTCGGGAATAACAGAACTTCTGAAGATCCCTAGATGATTATTTTTATACATAATAATCAAAAATACATCCCCATCGTCAATGGATACAATTTTTCGGGTAAATTCACTAACCAGAACAGACTGGGCCTGGTTCTAATACAACCACTATTTTAATCCCAGAATGCCTGTTTTGGACACTGTTTATGGTGGGAAAATAGCTCCAGAACCATCCTGGATCATTATTTTTACACAGAATAGTGAAAATACATCCATCTACACATTCAACACTAATTATGGGTAAATACACCAACCAGAACCGATTGGGCCTTGTTCTAATACAACCACTATTTTTATCGCAAAATGTTTTGGACACTATTGACGGTGGGAAATATTCCCAAAACATCCCTGCATCTTTAATTTTACACATAATAGTGAAAATGCATCCATCCACACAATTGACACTAAATCTGGGTAAAAGCGGCAACCAGAACCGACTGGGCCCAGTTCTAAAACGACCACTATTTTAATCGCAAAATGCCTGTTTTGGACAATGTTTATGGTGGGAAACATTATTTTTATAGAAAATAGTGAAACTACATCCACCCACTCAATCAACACAAATTCTGGGTAAATACACCAACCAGAACCGATTGGGCCTTGTTCTAATACAACCACTATTTTTATCGCAAAATGTTTTGGACACTATTGACGGTGTGAAATATTCCCAGAACATCCCTGCATCTTTAATTTTACACATAATAGTGAAAATGCATCCATCCACACAATTGACACTAAATCTGGGTAAAAGCGGCAACCAGAACCGACTGGGCCCGGTTCTAATTCAACCACCGTGCAAAATAAAGATCCATTGGAGGTTTTTGATTCTTGTGTAAAAAAAGCCCCAAAACATCCCTGCATGATTATTTTTAAACAGAATAGTAAAATATACATCCCCATCCTCTTTGGACACAAGTTTCGGATATAAACAGCAACCAGAACCGAGACTACCCAGTTATAATGCAACTATCCATCGTTCCTGCCTGCCTAAAATCTGCCACCATCATTCCTGTCCCCAAAAAGGCCAACCATCTGCAGCTTGAACGATTACAGGCCTGTTGCTCTCACGCCTGTGATCATGAAGTGCTTTGAAAAGTTGGTGGCCCGACACATCAGAAGGACAATCCCCCCCTCAGTTGACCCTCACCAGTTTGCTTATAGAGAAAACAGGTCCACTGAGGATGCTATCGCTGTGGCTCTTCACACAGCACTGAGCCACCTGGAGCACCGGGGGAACTATGTGACGATGCTTTTCATAGACTATAGCTCAGCCTTTAACACCATCAAGCCGGACATCCTGAAGGACAAACTCTACCATCTTGGACTATCCTCTTCAATCTGCTGCTGGGTAAAGAACTTCTTGACTGGTCGACCACAAACTGTCAGAATGGGTCCACACCTCTCTTCCGCCATTACACTGAACACTGGCTCACCACAAGGCTGTGTACTGAGTCCTGTCCTGTACTCCTTGTACACATACGACTGCACACCAGCCCACCAGTCAAACTCTATCATCAAATTCGCCGATGACACCACTGTGATCGGACTCATCTCAGGCGGGGATGAGTCAGCTTACAGAGACGAGGTCGACAAACTGTCTTCTTGGTGCTCGGCGAACAATCTTACACTAAATACCGCAAAGACTAAAGAAATAATCCTGGACTTTCGCAAGCGCAGCACAGACCTGGCCCCACTCCTCATTAACGGAGTATGTGTAGACAGGGTCCAATCCTTCAAATTTCTGGGAGTCCACGTCACGGATAGGCTCTCCTGGTCCACAAACACCACAGTGTTAGTAAAGAAGGCCCAGAAACGACTCCACTTTCTCAGGGTACTGAGAAGGGACAAATTGGACACCAAGCTTCTGGCAACCTTCTACAGAGCCACTGTGGAGAGCATCCTGACTTACGGCATTACAGTGTGGTATACCGGAAGCACGGCAGCAGACAAAAAAGCCATACAGAGGGTGATAAACACTGCCCAGAAGATCGTCGGCTGCTCTCTGCCATCACTAGAAGACATTGCCAACCCCCGATACCTTAGAAGAGCCGGGTCCATTGTTGGAGACCCATACCACCCTGGACACGGCCTGTTCCAGTTGCTTCCATCTGGCAGACGCTACAGGTCCTACAAAGCACGGACAAACAGGCTCAAGGACAGCTTTTTCCCAACAGCCATCAGGTCTCTGAACCTGCAGCAACACGTGACGTGACGACTACACATATCCCTACTATGAAATTAAGTCAAGTCGAAATGAAGTAACAGGAAGGTCGTTTGGCGCTGATCTGCCTTCCAAAGGCTGACTGAGGGAGGGTAAGTATAAAGACTGAGAGGTAAGTGATCCACCTTATTCTTGTTGGCATCGGTGAGGCATCTTGCAGTCGCCGCAAAATGGCGCTCAAGGCGGAGAGCTAACAAGTATGAATATGTCATAAATAAATGTCATAAATGTGTCTGGCCTGGAAAGACGAACTTGTGGTGAAGCACTATACAATTTCGTCATACGCTGCTGAGGGTATGATGACTACTAAGCTTTTTGTCAAGTCAATGATGACGACAATGCCTATGTCCGATTTTCATTTTTTCATTTTTTCAACTACTATTTTTTATCGCAAAATGCATGTTTTGGAGACTATTTATGGTGGTAAATACCCCTAGAACCATCCTGGATCTTTATTTTTAGACAGAATAGTGAAAATACATCCACCTACACAATCAACACTAACTCTGGGTAAAAGCACCAACCAGAACCGACTGGGCTTGGTTCTACTACAACCACCATGCAAAATAAAGTGCCCAAATGGAGGTCATTTATTCGGGCATAGAAGAACTTCTGAACATCCCTAGATGATAATTTTTATACAGAATAGTCAAAAATACAACCCCATTCCTATTGGACACACGTTAAGGGGGTATACACAAACCAGAACCGACTGGGCCTGGTTCTAATACAACCACTATTTTTGTCACAAAATGCATGTTTTTGACACTATTTCTGGTGGGAAATAGTCTCAGAACATCCCTGGATCTTTATTCTTACAGAGAATAGTGAAAATACATCAAACCCACACAATCGACACTAATTGTGGGTAAAGCACCAACCAGAACCGACTGGGCCTGGTTCTAAACAACCACTTGTAAATAAAGTGCCCAAATTGAGGTCATTGATTAGGGCATAACAGAACTTCTGAACATCCCTAGAATATTATTTTTATAAAGAATAATAAAAAATACATCCCCATAATCATTGGACACAATTTCTGGGTAAAAACACGAACCAGAACCGACTGGGCGTGGTTCTAATACAACCACTACTTTAACCGCAAAATGCCTGTTTTGGACACTGTTTGTGGTGGGAAATAGCTCCAGAATCATCCTGGATCATTATTGTTATACAAAATAGTGAAAATACATCCACTCACACAATAAACACAAATTCTGGGTAAAAGCACCAACCAAAACCGACTGGGCCTGTTTCTAAACCACCACTTGTAAATAAAGTGACCAAATGAAAGTAATTCATTCGGGCATAACAGAACTTCTGAACATCGCTAGATGATTACTTCTATACAGAATAGTCAAGTATACATCCCCATCATAATTGGACACAAGTTTCGTATACAAACACCCACCAGAACCGACTGGACCCTGTTATAATGCAGCCACTATTTTGTATCGCAAAATGCATGTTTTGGAAACTATTTATGGAGGGAAATAGCCCCGGAACTGTCCTGGATCTTTATTTTTAGACAGAATAGTGAAAATACATCTACCCACACAATGGATACTATATCTGGGTAAAAGCACCAACCAGAACCGACTGGGCCTGGTTCTTAAAAACCACCACTTGTAAATAAAGTGCCCAAATTGAGGTCATTGATTCGGGCGTAACAAAACTTCTGAACATCCCTAGATGATTATTTTTATACAGAATAATCAAAAATACATCCTTATCATCATTGGACACAATTTCAGGGTAAAAACACCAACCAGAATCGCCTGGGCCTGGTTCTAATACAACCACTATTTTAATCGCAAAATGCCTGTTTTGGACACTTTTTATGGTGGGAAATAGCTCCAGAATCACCTAGAATGATGCCAATGAAAGACTTACATGGATAGGACGATTTTACACTATATACACAGGAACTATGTGTCTCTGACAGTGCGTTGGCAGCAGGGGAACGTTTCAGTTTTTATTGCCTTAATGTGCTTTTCATGGCCTGATAATCACGTTTTGGCCAAGTATGATAGTTTTCATTGTAACTTAATTTCTATCACTTTGAACGATGCCAAATAAAAAACTTACTTGAATTGGACGATTTTACACTATATACACAGTAACTGTGTCTCTGACAGTTTGTTTGGCAGCAGGGGAACTTTTCAGTTTTTATTGCCTTAATGTACTTTTCATACCCTGAAAATCACGTTTTGACCAAGTATGATTGTTTTCATTGTAACTTAATTTTTAGCAATGAGAATAATGCCAAATGGATAACTTACTTGAATTGGACGATTTTACACTATATACACAGTAACTATGTGTCTCTGACAGTTTTTTTGGCAGCAGGGGAATATGTAAGATTAGACAAAGTATCTTTGCAAATGCTTGTTCATATTGTATAAGTTTTTGTGAGTATAACAGCATTGTAGTCATCCTTACGGCTGACATAGCAGCATAAACACCCAACTGTCTGACTGAATAAACAATCTTAGTCTTGTGATTGGGGTGACATGTCAGCACAAATATTCAACTGTCTGACACTGATCAATTACTTTTTGCCCTGCAAATGACTGAAATGTATCTGTCCAAAGTCCTAATGACAACTGTCAGTTTTTCCTGTATTTAAGACACACACACTGGTCATTCGACTAGAGTTTCAGGAACATCGCGTTGAACAGGACCATACTGTAGGAACTCTCACTGTCCACTTTGCAGTCTGGTAATAAACCAATTGGTCCGGGACCAATGAAAGTAGAACAAGAATTAGCAAAGGCATTATAGTCTTGGTCTGTTAATAGAGTCAGGGACTTAACTAAGACAAAGTCAGGGACTTTTGGTCTTTGTGTGTTCAGAAATATTGGGTTAATCACAAAGTGGAGATCAATTTCGGGTAATTTAGAAAATAATTGTTGTTTAAACTATTAGGTAAGTAATTAATATGGGTCAGAAAGCAACAAAAGGGATGGGTTTATTGTCAGACTGCAAAATGAAAATCGGAGAGTTACCGGGACGAGATATCATGGTCCAGCTTGGGCTAAGCCTAATGGCCACCCAAAATGGCCTCCGACCCAGGGAATTACAGACCAAAAATATCTTCCACACCACCACATCTAACAGCTTCTACTCTCTCGACATTGTCGGGAATGATTCTGCCAAGGTAGCTGAAAGTCTAAGAGAACAGTCTGAAGATATCTGCCCAGCAGCACCAGGACAGGAACAACAAACATGGCCATTACATGTCACCCTGAAGTTCATGGGAGACCGGACGACAAGTGGTTAAACCAATTCTCACAGTTGCCCACTCAACGAATCATAATTAACCACGTATATGCAACTGACCTAATGGACAACCCATTGCCCCCGGACACATTGCCTATGGGGATGGATCATCATCAAAAACCCTGGATGGAGAAAAACACAACGTATATGCCGTGGTGACTCAAAAAGACAACCTCAGGACAGGACGACTCCCTGGCGACTGGTCTGCACAAGCCGCAGAAATAGTGGCACTGACAGAGGCATGTAGACTATTCCTAGAATAAGACGTGACGGTGGAAAGACACAGCCCAATCCCTGCTGAATTCCTAAGAGAAATGCAAAATCATTCCCCAGAAAAAGAGAAACTGCAATGGGAAACAGAAGGAGCCACTCAACACAAGAACGGACTCTATGCAGTAGAAAACAAGCCATGCGTGACACGATCATTGTTTGAAGTAATTGCCAAATTGAGCCATGGGAGGAGCCATGTCTCAACAGGAGGGATGATCAGTGCAGTACAACAAACAATGCATGTTCCCAGAGGTCTCCAAACTTCAATTTTTTTGGCAGAAACTGTCTGAACTGCTGTAGACACAACTCTCAAGGCAATGAACGACCCAAGCATGGAACAAGGCAAACAGGAACATATCCCTTCGAGCTTCTGAACATGGATTTCATCAAACTGAACCAAAGTGCTGGACTTGTCGAACAAACCATTAGAACAGTAAAACTCAGACTCAGAAAAACCATGGAAGACACAGGAAAACCATGGCAAGAATGCCTGAGCCTGGTAGAAACGTACATGAAAATCATTCCAACAGCACAGGGATGCACACCATTTGAGGCAGTGAACGACAGACCCTTCCACTTAACAATGTGGGAAAAAGATCTGGTGGTAGAAGAGAAAAGAGAAACAGATTCCCTCACTAAGTGGTTATGCAAAATGTTCCAAGAAAGAACTGTGATGAATGCAAAATAATCTGCCGACATCTTCTCTGTCTCCCACAGAGGAGGTCCTGTCCCCAGGAGACCTGGTACTCGTCTAGGTGATAAAAAGAAAGTGCTGGTCTTCTCCACGTTGGGACGGACCTCACCGTGTGATTTTGGCCATCATCATCACCGCTCTGTGTTCAACCACATGGGGGGAACGTACCAGAACCTTGGTACACTCCCACTGGAGGAGAATGCCCCACTAGCTGGTTCAGGAAACGATCAGGGGCCCCCAGATCTGCATCCCATTAACCAAGTGTTGGGTTTATTCTGTTTTATTATTATAATATTTATATTAATTCATTTCTTTATTAAATCAATCTCTTTCTTTTCTTTGTATTAATTCATTACTTTGTTAAATCATTCTCTTTCTGTTTTTCAAAAGTCTTGAGGTCACGCCAAGTCATCTTTAACCTAGACAGCCTGTTCCAGGATGGTTATACAAACAATCCACCCAATCTCGGTCCTTGAGATTTGGTGGGCCCTTGGTGACGAGGACAGGGCTATTCGGACAATAACAAGAATATTGTTATCGTTATGTAACCGTACACTTCGGGTTTTTCTGTATGTAACGATTATATGATTATGATTATATTATATGATTCTTAGGTCAAGGAGGTTGTATAATTACTCTAATCTAAATGTTGTTAGGTCTAGTCCCTGTTTTTGTTATTAGTAAAATACCTTGATTGTTATTGTAGTCCCAGATGTTGTTTTTACTCATACGTGATGGAATGATCAACAACTCTGTAACTTGTGACCATAAGAATAGGACGAAAATGTCTATTCGAGGAGACGTTCGGAAGTCGTAAGGTGACGCTTGCTGTAACGCTCCCTTCCGGAGGCTTTTTATCTGTTGTATCCATTTCTATTTAATTAAATGTCAATAATTGAATAAGATGTCTTCCTGCAGTTATTGATAATTACGGACGAAGGTAATTATTAATGAACCTGACACCAAGACACCAATCGTCGTTCAAGTACCTTTGCTCAGCCTACAGCTTACTCACTTGGGATTACACAGGACTGACTCCAGTTATTTTTATTGGTACCTACAAGCTCCCAGAGTCTGAATGGTCTGGCCAGACACCTTGGACCAGGTCCTCCTCCATACAGGCTACAAAACCATCACATGGCCCCTTTCCAAAGAAGCTACCACCATGACCGCTAACTTCACCAAGTTAGCCACCACCATCAAAGATGGTAAACATATGCTAGACCTTACGACCAATATCCAACAAAAAGGCTGCATCAACCTATGCCTCCGACCGGACCGACCAGGAAAAGGCCCCCTCTTTACTATCACCATCCGCACTACTAGTCCAGCCATGGTCCCCAAAGTGATTGGTGTGAACCCCTTCGTACAACCATCCGCCACACGCCTACTCAAAATCCGTCCGGCAGGAACAGCCTGAGTAGATACACCTTATTCTCGCCCATGTCCAAACACAGGAAGAAAACGACTACAACCCGATGATGAGGAACAGTTGGTACAGATACACCGCACTCACAGCCCGCGCCACAACCAATGAGTTGTTATGTTTGTTCCCTCTTGCCTACTGCCGTAGCCCAACCACAGCTATGGTCCAACCGACAGAACGAAGAACTCGCCAACCTCACCTACAACTGTATCCTGGGTAATCTGAGAGAATCCTTCCAGCAAAGCTCGACCGCCTACATACCATGGTCGCAGTACCATTAGCAGCTACAGTCAATACCGCAACGTATGTCCAGTGCAACAACCGAACAGACTGTTATCCATCCTGTTTCAACTTCAGCGGACCGGATCCGAAGACCCCTTTGGACCAAGTTCACGTCACCAGGTGCGCCGAGATCAGACACATTCCTTCCCAATCATGGACAGTACTGGACCAAATATGGTGGCTCTGCGAATGGCAAGTGTATATGATCATCCCCACCAATACAACTGGGCTCTGTGTCCCTACATCTGCATCCGACCACACGTACGTTCTAACAGCAGACTCGATTCCAACTGTCGACGCCAACCCACATCTACCCACCAGGCGTCAACGACGGAGCTTTGATTTCTTCCCCCATGATTCAGTTTGGGGCTCGGATGTCCCCCTCTAATACAAACACTGGTCAGTCTCCTCCAAAATCATGATGGCGGTGTTCCCCAGGGTAGGAACAGCGAAGAACACCCTACGTCTAGAAACCATTGACTACAGATTCCAGGCCCGACACTAATCAATTACTTGTTGCCCTGCAAATGACTGAAACGTATCTGTCCAAAGTCTTAGGGACAACTGTCAGTTTTGCCTGTATTTAAGACACACTCACTGGTCATTCGACTAGAGTTGCAGTAACATCGCAGTGAACAGGAGCCCACTGTAGGAACTCTCACTGTCCACTTTGCAGTCTGGTCATACATATTTTCTATTTACATTTATCTCACTCTTTCTTAGCCTGCTCCTGAAGTTGTATTTTCAGACCTAACAAACATTTCAGTTTTTTTGCCCTAATGTGCGTTTCATCCGCTGAAAATCATGTTTTGGCCAAGTATCATAGTTTTCACTATAACTTAACCTAACCCTAACCCTAACCCTAACTTCCATCACTTAGAATGATATCAAATGAAAAACCTACTTAATCTGGATGATTATACACTATATACACAGTAACTATGTGTCACTGACAGTTTGTTTCGAAGCGGGGGAACATTTCAGTTTTTATTGCCTTAACGTGCGTTTCATGCGCTGAAAATCACGTTTTGGCCATGTATCATAGTTTTCACTATAACTTAATTTCTAGCACTTAGAATGATGCTAAATGCAATACTTACTTGAATTGGATGATTTTACACGATAGACACAGTAACTATGTGCCTCTGACAGTTTGTTTCGCAGCAGGGGGACATTTCAGTTTTTATTGCCTTAACGTGCGTTTCATGCGCTGAAAATCACGTTTTGGCCAAGTATCATAGTTTTCACTATAACTTAATTTCTAGCACTTAGAATGATGCTAAATGCAATACTTACTTGAATTGGATGATTTTACACTATAGACACAGTAACTATGTGCCTCTGGCAGTTTGTTTCGCAGCAGGGGAACATTTCAGTTTTTATTGCCTTAACGTGCGTTTCATGCGCTGAAAATCACGTTTTGGCCAAGTATCATAGTTTTCACTATAACTTAATTTCTATCACTTAGAATGATGCTAAATACAAAACTTGCTTGAATTGGACTATTTTACACTATATACACAGTAACTATGTGTCTCTGACAGTTTGTTTCGCAGCAGGGGGACATTTCAGTTTTTATTGCCTTAACGTGCGTTTCATGCGCTGAAAATCATGTTTTGGCCGAGTATGATAGTTTTCACTATAACTTAATTTCTATCACTTAGAATGATGCTAAATGAAAAACTTACTTGAATTGGACGATAATACACTATATACACAGTAACTATATGTCTCTGACAGTTTGTTTCGCAGCAGGGGAACATTTCAGTTTTTATTGCCTTAACGTGCGTTTCATGCGCTGAAAATCACGTTTTGGCCAAGTATCATAATTTTCACTATAACTTAATTTATATCACTTAGAATGATGCCAAATGAAAAACTTACTTGAATTGGACAATTATACACTATATACACAGTAACTATGTGTCAGGTTCATTAATAGTTACCTTCGTCCGTAATTATCAATAACTGCAGGAAGACATCTTATTCAATTATTGACATTTAATTAAATAGAAATGGATACAACAGATAGCCTCCGGAGGGGAGCATTACAGCAAGTGTCACCTTACAACTTCCGAACGTCTCCTCGAATAGACGTTTTCGTCCCATTCTTATGGTCACAAGTTACAGAGTTGTTGATCATTCCATCACGTATGAGTAAAAACAACATCTGGGACTACAATAACAATCAAAGTATTTTACTAATAACAAAAACAGGGACTAGACCTAACAACATTTAGATTAGAGTAATTATACAACCTCCTTGACCTAAGAATCATATAATATAATCATAATCATATAATCGTTACATACAGAAAAACCCGAAGTGTACGGTTACATAACGATAACAATATTCTTGTTATTGTCCGAATAGCCCTGTCCTCGTCACCAAGGGCCCACCAAATCTCAAGGACCCAGATTGGGTGGATTGTTTGTATAACCATCCGGGAACAGGCTGTCTAGGTTAAAGATGACCTGGTGTGACCTTAACACTTTTGAAAAACAGAAAGAGAATGATTTAACAAAGTAATGAATTAATACAGAGAAAAGAAAGAGAATGATTTAATAAAGAAATGAATTAATATAACTATTATAATAGTAAAACAGAATAAACCCAACATTCCCCCGTTTTTATAATATGTATGTTATTAGTCATTTCTTAGTAATCACTAAATGGTAATGTCGGTGACTGCGATTTTATCCGCCTACTCCTTACTCCCATGGCTGGTCTGAAAGAGAAAAAACATAATTATATTCGTCCAATTGGTCCTCGGATTTACCGTACTCCTGGACCTCACTGCTTTCCCCAAACCGTCCCATAAGATACAACTCATGTACTTTAGAATTTGCAGGGGCCATTGCAGTAGTTATAAGTCGGCTTAGCAAGGAGCGCAAACAGGGGATACTACATCACCCACACAATGTTAGGATAGCGGTAATTGTGCCTATAGTAACCACGAAGGATGTAGCCAAATCTTTAGATTTTCCAAAGGTCTTATCCCACCAATCTGACAATGCGGACGTATCTACTCCAGAGTGCTCTTGCATATTGCGGTTCAGTGTTTGCAGGCCAGTAATGGCCCTGGTGAGAGATCCACTGGGTGACGCGTTGTTCGGTATGAAGGTGCAACATTGTTTTCCAAACATTGCACACACGCCCCCTGTTTCAAGGATCATATCCACCGCTATGCGATTCTGGAACGCCATCAGACTGGTAGCTGCCAGTTGTTCCTTCATGGCCACAAATCCCTGTTCAGTATAATTTCCAAGTTTTGAACATTGTAATGTAAGTAATTTATTCTATCCACATTTTTGTTTGGGGTGATTAGAAGGAAGATAGACTCCCAACCTGCTGCGATCTGATTAGCCAGCTTATACTCATCTGGTACGCCCCGGGGGATGCCAATCGCATCAATGTATGTTGGATCTCCTTCCCTCCATGCCTCTCGACGATGTCGGGAGGGTCGACCCTTCACCTCCGAATTATGAGCCGCCAATTGTATCTCCTCCACTGTGGATGGAAAAACAGACACCGGTAAGAGCAGTGAGACCAAAGTACCTAGTCCTGCCGCGTTTCGGCAGGAGTCGTATAATTTATCTACCACCCCGCCACCATAGGCCAGAACGTGGTATCAGGGGTGTAGTTTGTTTTAGAACGCCGGTACACCACGTCTCATTTATCGCCCCCAGCTTCAGACCATGCCCTGTAAGGTTTAAGCAGGTAAAATGATTAAACAGTGGAAAAATTGACTTCCTATTTACCGCGTAACAGGATAAACACTGCTTCAATATTTTTTCTTGCCAAGTAGGACACGTTTTTTCATTTGTAAAAACACTTTTCCCCAAATGAATGGTGATTGAGGGAGTTGTTAGATCCCATCGTATTTTCCCTTGTCTGGTAGGTTATCCTAATCCTTTGTAAGATGGTTTAGTCTCAATTGAAACCATATGGAGACGTCAAACCCAATATAAAAGAGTTCCCTATAGTTTTATGGTATTGCTTGCTGAGCAATAATCTTTTCAATTAATATTGGTGTTTCCCGTATTTTATTAAGTCAGAAAGTTTATCTTACCCGTCCCCTCAATGTTTCAATTGAGACCACCCTTTTACCAAAGTAGCTCCACATAGTGCTTGCCTTCTTTACTCTCCATTAACAGCGCCCAATTATCCCCCGTTTGGGAAATCCCTGTTTCAGAAATAAATTTCACAGGTTAATATGTCAGTCCAAGCTTTCCAATCTTGACCAATTTCTGCAACAAGGCTTTTCCCAATCTTCAATTTTTTTGCTGTTAATGTACCACACATATTTCCCACCATAGATTGCCCCTTTGTATGGCAACCGGGACGTCGCCGAGTCCAAATATATATTTTCATTTTGGAAATTTGATTTAGTAGGTAATGTTAATTAAATGTAAATGTGTATGTTTCTCGGTTTACCCTCCCGTAAGAAGGTGTATCCTCAATTGAAACGCCTCCGCCTTTTTCTCCAACTGGAGAAAACAACCCTACTGTGGAAAGGAATAGAATCACAATCATCATTAATCTCATTGCCCCAAAAGCAATAATTGTTTTCAACATGACTTTTTGTCTTTGTTTAGGGAGTTTTCCTCTTGAAACGTTTCAATTTAGACAACCTTCTTACTGTGGGAAAGGTGCATCCGTGTCCCCTTTCAGTAACAAGGACCCTCCCACTTTGCGTTGCTCCGATGTTTCTTCTTTTATGCTGCTTATCAGCATCCAGTCTTCAAGAATCACCGTCGCTTCGTCCGTTTCCTGTTGACAAGCAAAATCTCCCTCTGATAGTCTAAATTTGGTGTGTGCGTTTTTTTTTTTTTTTTTTTTATAGATTCGCGTCATCATCCAATTGTCATTGTGTGGTGAATAATAACAATTTGTAAGGTCTACCAAACAGGACTTCATATAAGGTCCGCCAATTGTGGATGGTAGACAACTATTATATTAACAAAATGGGAGCCATTATCACTTATAAATAGTTTCTGGAATTCCATATCGTGGAATGATATCCATATGATCTAATAAAAATAAAATAAAATCTATATGTATTTTTTGAAATGGATATGTGGTTATGCATTATAGATTTAAACCCTAAGCCTTGTAGTGCCGTTGTAGCAAGACCACCTCCCCCTTGTCGAGACATAGGTCTTCCCTTGACTCAAGCCCAAATTATTTTCTTTATTGATCTTTTATTGATAGATTATGTCTCGGTGGTCTGCCAATCAAAAAACACAAAAAGACAAACTATCATTCACGCTCACACTCATAAACAGAAGAATTTAGTGTGTTCAACCAGTCTAGCATCCATAATTTCATTTTGTGGGAGTAAACTGGAGTACCCGGAGAAAATCCACAAATTCTCGAGGACGCCATGAATACCCCACATTCCGGAAGGTCTGGATCCACCCCGCATTCATTAGTAGATCCTTTAATATACACACCCCCACTCTAGCCTTTTAACCGTTTGTAAAAAATTTCCTTCAAGTTTCACACAAAGTTATATCCTCTTTAATGCTATCAGTTTAGCTATTTGTTCCCCGAATTGAGGTCGGAATAGTTTCACATCTAAAGTTTTTATTTTTTACAGCCGCCATGACCTAATGGCCCCCTATCATGTTTTTGGAAAATCCCAATTCCCTCTAATAGCATGCCAATCACCTTTTAATGCGGCCATCCAATTTTGTTTCTACTTGTTTCAGGTGATAAGATAATCTCCCCCATTTGTAAAACAAATTCATCCACACCTCTTTTATACAACATGACGCCTATGGCCTTTATTACGTCGCCTTGACTCCAAATTCTATGAACCAAGATAACACGCCGAATTTGTAAGCGAATTTCCCCCATCCCATTTTGTTCATAGACAACCCATCTACCTAAAGCGTCACTTGTTTCAAAACATGAAAGGCCCCACTAGAATTCGTGCATCCAGCGCCAAATAGAGCCTATTTACACATTTGTCTCAAATTTGTTTTAGATATGGGGTCCCCAATTTCCCAAAATTTCCCAGAATTATGTACCACCACATCCTGTCAAAAACCCAAAACGACTAACATAACCTGTTTCTAAGCCAGATTCTGGAATTTGGAGAATTTCTCCTTTCCCTCCCTTATCTAAGCTTGTTATTGCCACTCGTTATCACTGTAACATTCAGGCGTATTAACCCCATCGTTGCAATGATATGAATTTCTAAAGTTCTCACCAATTTGCATGCCCTTAAAGCAGTAAAAAGCAACGTTATTTGGTTGTATCAATTGACCAATGCTTATCCAATCCGTAATATCCTTAAAGTCATCAATATGACCTGTGACAAAGCATATTTCCTCCCGCCAGGACAACAGACAATGTTCTTTCAAGTGCACTTTGAAAAACATTCCATGTTACTCCATTCTTAGGGAAAATATGCTCATCCTAAACCAATTATTTTATTTACAATTCCCCTAATTATTTGGATGAATGCCATGAATTTTATCATGCCACTATTGCATTGTAAATTTCCCATCTGATGTCGTTAACAGCCAAATAATTCAATACCTACTATACTTTGTAAATCACCTCATATGATGTTTACTTAAGACACGAGTCATTTCCCATAGCCTGTTACCAAAACAAAAATCTACAACAATTAAATGAGAGAAATCAACCTTTTGTTAGACAATTCCTAATTACAAACTTTAATGTTTTAAAAACCTTATCGTCACCAATATACCATAATTTTGTAAATTTTGTCATCCTGGCCTTTTCTTTAACCAGCCAACCCCCTGGATTAAAGTATTTTGAACAATCAAAAAATTCTGAAATAGTATTAATATTATTTTATCCTCCAAAAGCTAGTTTCCTTTAACTAAGAGCCCTTTGAAATCCACAATTGCTCAAAAATAACTATTTTGGTCTATTTCCCAAATCCAAAGCTTTTTACCAAATCAACCTTTTACTGAACAGATTTTTTCTATCCTCTTAATACATTTCATTTTAAAACCCAAAATATCAATGCGAAAGCATTCGCATAACCTTGCATTTCTTGCAGCCCATGTATTGTTCTTATTTTGAAAAGTCCAAACAGAAAACGCAATTAGCCGTTAACTATGACCTCCACTCTTGCTGCGAAAACAGCATTGTTATCTTATGTTTACAAACCAGCTTTTTCCCTGTGCCCAAATACAACGCTTTTTAGAGAAGACAACCATTAAAACGTCAAATTAACCCCTCTTCCGATATTCAACTACATCACAATATTTTTCCAAGACCCCATATATCCAGAATATGTATGCTGCAAGCACAACAATATGGCAAAAACCCATTTTCTGCCCTCAAGTTTGCTTCAGCACCCCCAAGGCCAATTATTATTATTATAATGTCTTCACGGAAAGAGTTGTTGATCATTCCATCACGTATGAGTAAAAACAACATCTGGGACTACAATAACAATCAAAGTATTTTACTAATAACAAAAACAGGGACTAGACCTAACAACATTTAGATTAGAGTAATTATACAACCTCCTTGACCTAAGAATCATATAATATAATCATAATCATATAATCGTTACATACAGAAAAACCCGAAGTGTACGGTTACATAACGATAACAATATTCTTGTTATTGTCCGAATAGCCCTGTCCTCGTCACCAAGGGCCCACCAAATCTCAAGGACCCAGATTGGGTGGATTGTTTGTATAACCATCCGGGAACAGGCTGTCTAGGTTAAAGATGACTTGGTGTGACCTTAACACTTTTGAAAAACAGAAAGAGAATGATTTAACAAAGTAATGAATTAATACAGAGAAAAGAAAGAGAATGATTTAATAAAGAAATGAATTAATATAACTATTATAATAGTAAAACAGAATAAACCCAACACTATGTGTCTCTGACAGTTTGTTTCGCAGCAGGGGAACATTTCAGTTTTTATTGGCTTAACGTGCGTTTCATGCGCTGAAAATCACGTTTTGGCCAAGTATCATAGTTTTCATTATAACTTAATATCTAGCCATTAGAATGATGCCAAATGAAAAACTTATTAAATTATAAAATTTGATGATATTACACTATGTATAGAGAGACATTTGTGTCTCTGACAGTTTTACACAGTTTTACAAGTTATGACTCCAGACTCTTAATTTACAATTCTGCCTTTATGGATACATTGCATCACCACCCCCTGAGTGGATCACTTACCTCTCACTGTCTTTCACTTACCTTCATTCAGCATGTAGGTGTCAGATCACCTTGTACCTAATGTCTATTCATATTACCTCACCCGAAGTTATTACACAGAAGGGATTGTGTTGTGTTACCCCAAGTTCAGAGTCCCAACGGATGTGGGAAACTTAAAGCGTCTGTCTGCCAGAGAGCAGCAGCTGGAACCGATTGTGACCAGGGTGGCATGGGTCCCTGATCATGTCCCTGGCTCTGCTGAGGTAACGAGGGCTGGCAATGTCTTCCAGTGAGGGCAGAGTAGCCGACGTTCTTCTGCGTAGTGGTGATACCTTTCTAAATAGCCTTTTTGTCTGCTGCCGTTCTTCCCGCGTACCACCAAATGTGCTTTTTATGTGCTGATAAGCACGTTTTGGTCGAATATGAAAGTTTTCAAGTGTGCACTTGACCCTAGATGACCTGGAGAGTGACAGTTACTCCTGAAGTTGAACCTCTTTTCATCGCACAATACAAGGAAAAAATTGCAAACCCTGTTAGCCAGCCTTTCTTATATTTCTCGAGGCGAACAAACAATTGCAAGGCCAACTAGTTAGCCTTTCTTACATTCCACGATCTTTTAATTCAATTGTAAAACCAGTTTGGCTAGTCTACCTTGCATTCTACGATCTTAAAAAACAAAGTTAAACCAGTATGACCACATGGTGCGACAAGAATAAACAATTATTAAGCCAGTTAGCCAGTCCATCCCACAATTTCCTCCTTTTGTGTCTGTGAAAATATCGAAATATTGAAGTGGCTGTTTCCATGAGCCAGAGAAGAACCAGTCAAGCCATCCTCGTTGTGGACCCGGATCTCCGGTCACAGCTCTCTGCATGTTCCTAATAGCCTGCAGGGCATCATGGATCGAGCAGGACATGCCAGCAGGGATGAAGGGGCAGCACGAGTCTCCCACCATGAAACACACACAGCCCCGCTGGGTGGCCACTCCGTCAAGAGCAGGGCAGCCCTGGAAAATCACTTAGGCCATAGCGGCTACCCAGCCTGACTGATGAGCCGACACAGGCCCGGAACCTGCCTTCAATGGTCTTCAAATGCAGGGCGTTCCTTGCCGCTCCCACTCAAGGGAACTGAGCCATTAGGATTTTGGATGAGACTGACCAGTATTTGTGTTTGAGGGACACATCCGAGCCACACACTGGATCATGGTCGTGAGCTCCGTCAATAATGTGCCCAAATGGAGGTCATTGATTCGGGAATAACAGAACTTCTGAAGATCCCAAGATGATTATTTTTATACATAATAATCAAAAATACATCCCCATCGTCAATGGATACAATTTTTCGGGTAAATTCACCAACCAGAACAGACTGGGCCTGGTTCTAATACAACCACTATTTTAATCGCAGAATGCCTGTTTTGGACACTGTTTATGGAGGGAAAATAGCTCCAGAACCATCCTGGATCATTATTTTTACACAGAATAGTGAAAATACATCCATCAACACATTCAACACTAATTATGGGTAGAAGCACCAACCAGAACCGACTGGGCCTGGTTCTAATACGACCTCTTTTTTAATCGCAAAATGCCTGTTTTGGACAATGTTTATGGTGGGAAACATTATTTTTATAGAAAATAGTGAAACTACATCCACCCACTCAATCAACACAAATTCTGGGTAAATACACCAACCAGAACCGATTGGGCCTTGTTCTAATACAACCACTATTTTTATCGCAAAATGTTTTGGACACTATTGACGGTGTGAAATATTCCCAGAACATCCCTGCATCTTTAATTTTACACATAATAGTGAAAATGCATCCATCCACACAATTGACACTAAATCTGGGTAAAAGCGGCAACCAGAACCGACTGGGCCCGGTTCTAATTCAACCACCGTGCAAAATAAAGATCCATTGGAGGTTTTTGATTCTTGTGTAAAAAAAAGCCCCAAAACATCCCTACATGATTATTTTTAAACAGAATAGTAAAATATACATCCCCATCCTCTTTGGACACAAGTTTCGGATATAAACAGCAACCAGAACCGAGACTACCCAGTTATAATGCAACTATCCATCGTTCCTGCCTGCCTAAAATCTGCCACCATCATTCCTGTCCCCAAAAAGGCCAACCATCTGCAGCTTGAACAATTACAGGCCTGTTGCTCTCACGCCTGTGATCATGAAGTGCTTTGAAAAGTTGGTGGCCCGACACATCAGAAGGACAATCCCCCCCTCAGTTGACCCTCACCAGTTTGCTTATAGAGAAAACAGGTCCACTGAGGATGCTATCGCTGTGGCTCTTCACACAGCACTGAGCCACCTGGAGCACCGGGGGAACTATGTGACGATGCTTTTCATAGACTATAGCTCAGCCTTTAACACCATCAAGCCGGACATCCTGAAGGACAAACTCTACCACCTTGGACTATCCTCTTCAATCTGCTGCTGGGTAAAGAACTTCTTGACTGGTCGACCACAAACTGTCAGAATGGGTCCACACCTCTCTTCCGCCATTACACTGAACACTGGCTCACCACAAGGCTGTGTACTGAGTCCTGTCCTGTACTCCTTGTACACATACGACTGCACACCAGCCCACCAGTCAAACTCTATCATCAAATTCGCCGATGACACCACTGTGATCGGACTCATCTCAGGCGGGGATGAGTCAGCTTACAGAGACGAGGTCGTTAAACTGTCTTCTTGGTGCTCGGCGAACAATCTTACACTAAATACCGCAAAGACTAAAGAAATAATCCTGGACTTTCGCAAGCGCAGCACAGACCTGGCCCCACTCCTCATTAACGGAGTATGTGTAGACAGGGTCCAATCCTTCAAATTTCTGGGAGTCCACGTCACGGATAGGCTCTCCTGGTCCACAAACACCACAGTGTTAGTAAAGAAGGCCCAGAAACGACTCCACTTTCTCAGGGTGCTGAGAAGGGACAAATTGGACACCAAGCTTCTGGCAACCTTCTACAGAGCCACTGTGGAGAGCATCCTGACTTACGGCATTACAGTGTGGTATACCGGAAGCACGGCAGCAGACAAAAAAGCCATACAGAGGGTGATAAACACTGCCCAGAAGATCGTCGGCTGCTCTCTGCCATCACTAGAAGACATTGCCAACCCCCGATACCTTAGAAGAGCCGGGTCCATTGTTGGAGACCCATGCCACCCTGGACACGGCCTGTTCCAGTTGCTTCCATCTGGCAGACGCTACAGGTCCTACAATGCACGGACAAACAGGCTCAAGGACAGCTTTTTCCCAACAGCCATCAGGTCTCTGAACCTGCAGCAACACGTGACGTGACGACTACACATA
Source organism: Stigmatopora nigra (assembly GCF_051989575.1). Lineage (NCBI taxonomy): Eukaryota > Metazoa > Chordata > Actinopteri > Syngnathiformes > Syngnathidae > Stigmatopora > Stigmatopora nigra. The sequence goes on along the minus strand of NC_135525.1, from coordinate 1,355,721 downwards.
TCCCTACTATGAAATTAAGTCAAGTCGAAATGAAGTAACAGGAAGGTCGTTTGGCGCAGATCTGCCTTCCAAAGGCTGACTGAGGGAGGGTAAGTATAAAGACTGAGAGGTAAGTGATCCACCTTATTCTTGTTGGCATCGGTGAGGCATCTTGCAGTCGCCGCAAAATGGCGCTCAAGGCGGAGAGCTAACAAGTATGAATATGTCATAAATAAATGTCATAAATGTGTCTGGCCTGGAAAGACGAACTTGTGGTGAAGCACTATACAATTTCGTCATACGCTGCTGAGGGTATGATGACTACTAAGCTTTTTGTCAAGTCAATGATGACGACAATGCCTATGTCTGATTTTCATTTTTTCATTTTTTCAACTACTATTTTTTATCGCAAAATGCATGTTTTGGAGACTATTTATGGTGGTAAATACCCCTAGAACCATCCTGGATCTTTATTTTTAGACAGAATAGTGAAAATACATCCACCTACACAATCAACACTAACTCTGGGTAAAAGCACCAACCAGAACCGACTGGGCTTGGTTCTACTACAACCACCATGCAAAATAAAGTGCCCAAATGGAGGTCATTTATTCGGGCATAGAAGAACTTCTGAACATCCCTAGATGATCATTTTTATACAGAATAGTCAAAAATACAACCCCATTCCTATTGGACACACGTTAAGGGGGTATACACAAACCAGAACCGACTGGGCCTGGTTCTAATACAACCACTATTTTTGTCGCAAAATGCATGTTTTTGACACTATTTCTGGTGGGAAATAGTCTCAGAACATCCCTGGATCTTTATTCTTACAGAGAATAGTGAAAATACATCAAACCCACACAATCGACACTAATTGTGGGTAAAGCACCAACCAGAACCGACTGGGCCTGGTTCTAAACAACCACTTGTAAATAAAGTGCCCAAATTGAGGTCATTGATTAGGGCATAACAGAACTTCTGAACATCCCTAGAATATTATTTTTATAAAGAATAATAAAAAATACATCCCTATAATCATTGGACACAATTTCTGGGTAAAAACACGAACCAGAACCGACTGGGCGTGGTTCTAATACAACCACTACTTTAACCGCAAAATGCCTGTTTTGGACACTGTTTGTGGTGGGAAAATAGCTCCAGAACCATCCTGGATCATTATTGTTATACAAAATAGTGAAAATGCATCCACTCACACAATAAACACAAATTCTGGGTAAAAGCACCAACCAAAACCGACTGGGCCTGTTTCTAAACCACCACTTGTAAATAAAGTGACCAAATGAAAGTAATTCATTCGGGCATAAACGAACTTCTGAACATCGCTAGATGATTACTTCTATACAGAATAGTCAAGTATACATCCCCATCATAATTGGACACAAGTTTCGTATACAAACACCCACCAGAACCGACTGGACCCTGTTATAATGCAGCCACTATTTTGTATCGCAAAATGCATGTTTTGGACACTATTTATGGAGGGATATAGCCCCGGAACTGTCCTGGATCTTTATTTTTAGACAGAATAGTGAAAATACATCTACCCACACAATGGATACTATATCTGGGTAAAAGCACCAACCAGAACCGACTGGGCCTGGTTCTTAAAAACCACCACTTGTAAATAAAGTGCCCAAATTGAGGTCATTGATTCGGGCGTAACAAAACTTCTGAACATCCCTAGATGATTATTTTTATACAGAATAATCAAAAATACATCCTTATCATCATTGGACACAATTTCAGGGTAAAAACACCAACCAGAATCGCCTGGGCCTGGTTCTAATACAACCACTATTTTAATCGCAAAATGCCTGTTTTGGACACTTTTTATGGTGGGAAATAGCTCCAGAATCACCTAGAATGATGCCAATGAAAGACTTACATGGATAGGACGATTTTACACTATATACACAGGAACTATGTGTCTCTGACAGTGCGTTGGCAGCAGGGGAACGTTTCAGTTTTTATTGCCTTAATGTGCTTTTCATGGCCTGATAATCACGTTTTGGCCAAGTATGATAGTTTTCATTGTAACTTAATTTCTATCACTTTGAACGATGCCAAATAAAAAACTTACTTGAATTGGACGACTTTACACTATATACACAGTAACTGTATCTCTGACAGTTTGTTTGGCAGCAGGGGAACTTTTCAGTTTTTATTGCCTTAATGTACTTTTCATACCCTGAAAATCACGTTTTGGCCAAGTATGATTGTTTTCATTGTAACTTAATTTTTAGCAATGAGAATAATGCCAAATGGATAACTTACTTGAATTGGACGATTTTACACTATATACACAGTAACTATGTGTCTCTGACAGTTTTTTTGGCAGCAGGGGAATATGTAAGATTAGACAAAGTATCTTTGCAAATGCTTGTTCATATTGTATAAGTTTTTGTGAGTATAACAGCATTGTAGTCATCCTTACGGCTGACATAGCAGCATAAACACCCAACTGTCTGACTGAATAAACAATCTTAGTCTTGTGATTGGGGTGACATGTCAGCACAAATATTCAACTGTCTGACACTGATCAATTACTTTTTGCCCTGCAAATGACTGAAATGTATCTGTCCAAAGTCCTAATGACAACTGTCAGTTTTTCCTGTATTTAAGACACACACACTGGTCATTCGACTAGAGTTTCAGGAACATCGCGTTGAACAGGACCATACTGTAGGAACTCTCACTGTCCACTTTGCAGTCTGGTAATAAACCAATTGGTCCGGGACCAATGAAAGTAGAACAAGAATTAGCAAAGGCATTATAGTCTTGGTCTGTTAATAGAGTCAGGGACTTAACTAAGACAAAGTCAGGGACTTTTGGTCTTTGTGTGTTCAGAAATATTGGGTTAATCACAAAGTGGAGATCAATTTCGGGTAATTTAGAAAATAATTGTTGTTTAAACTATTAGGTAAGTAATTAATATGGGTCAGAAAGCAACAAAAGGGATGGGTTTATTGTCAGACTGCAAAATGAAAATCGGAGAGTTACCGGGACGAGATATCATGGTCCAGCTTGGGCTAAGCCTAATGGCCACCCAAAATGGCCTCCGACCCAGGGAATTACAGACCAAAAATATCTTCCACACCACCACATCTAACAGCTTCTACTCTCTCGACATTGTCGGGAATGATTCTGCCAAGGTAGCTGAAAGTCTAAGAGAACAGTCTGAAGATATCTGCCCAGCAGCACCAGGACAGGAACAACAAACATGGCCATTACATGTCACCCTGAAGTTCATGGGAGACCGGACGACAAGTGGTTAAACCAATTCTCACAGTTGCCCACTCAACGAATCATAATTAACCACGTATATGCAACTGACCTAATGGACAACCCATTGCCCCCGGACACATTGCCTATGGGGATGGATCATCATCAAAAACCCTGGATGGAGAAAAACACAACGTATATGCCGTGGTGACTCAAAAAGACAACCTCAAGACAGGACGACTCCCTGGCGACTGGTCTGCACAAGCCGCAGAAATAGTGGCACTGACAGAGGCATGTAGACTATTCCTAGAATAAGACGTGACGGTGGAAAGACACAGCCCAATCCCTGCTGAATTCCTAAGAGAAATGCAAAATCATTCCCCAGAAAAAGAGAAACTGCAATGGGAAACAGAAGGAGCCACTCAACACAAGAACGGACTCTATGCAGTAGAAAACAAGCCATGCGTGACACGATCATTGTTTGAAGTAATTGCCAAATTGAGCCATGGGAGGAGCCATGTCTCAACAGGAGGGATGATCAGTGCAGTACAACAAACAATGCATGTTCCCAGAGGTCTCCAAACTTCAATTTTTTTGGCAGAAACTGTCTGAACTGCTGTAGACACAACTCTCAAGGCAATGAACGACCCAAGCATGGAACAAGGCAAACAGGAACATATCCCTTCGAGCTTCTGAACATGGATTTCATCAAACTGAACCAAAGTGCTGGACTTGTCGAACAAACCATTAGAACAGTAAAACTCAGACTCAGAAAAACCATGGAAGACACAGGAAAACCATGGCAAGAATGCCTGAGCCTGGTAGAAACGTACATGAAAATCATTCCAACAGCACAGGGATGCACACCATTTGAGGCAGTGAACGACAGACCCTTCCACTTAACAATGTGGGAAAAAGATCTGGTGGTAGAAGAGAAAAGAGAAACAGATTCCCTCACTAAGTGGTTATGCAAAATGTTCCAAGAAAGAACTGTGATGAATGCAAAATAATCTGCCGACATCTTCTCTGTCTCCCACAGAGGAGGTCCTGTCCCCAGGAGACCTGGTACTCGTCAAGGTGATAAAAAGAAAGTGCTGGTCTTCTCCACGTTGGGACGGACCTCACCGTGTGATTTTGGCCATCATCATCACCGCTCTGTGTTCAACCACATGGGGGGAACGTACCAGAACCTTGGTACACTCCCACTGGAGGAGAATGCCCCACTAGCTGGTTCAGGAAACGATCAGGGGCCCCCAGATCTGCATCCCATTAACCAAGACACCAATCGTCGTTCAAGTACCTTTGCTCAGCCTACAGCTTACTCACTTGGGATTACACAGGACTGACTCCAGTTATTTTTATTGGTACCTACAAGCTCCCAGAGTCTGAATGGTCTGGCCAGACACCTTGGACCAGGTCCTCCTCCATACAGGCTACAAAACCATCACATGGCCCCTTTCCAAAGAAGCTACCACCATGACCGCTAACTTCACCAAGTTAGCCACCACCATCAAAGATGGTAAACATATGCTAGACCTTACGACCAATATCCAACAAAAAGGCTGCATCAACCTATGCCTCCGACCGGACCGACCAGGAAAAGGCCCCCTCTTTACTATCACCATCCGCACTACTAGTCCAGCCATGGTCCCCAAAGTGATTGGTGTGAACCCCTTCGTACAACCATCCGCCACACGCCCTACTCAAAATCCGTCCGGCAGGAACACCTAAGCCTGAGTAGATACACCTTATTCTCGCCCATGTCCAAACACAGGAAGAAAACGACTACAACCCGATGATGAGGAACAGTTGGTACAGATACACCGCACTCACAGCCCGCGCCACAACCAATGAGTTGTTATGTCTGTTCCCTCTTGCCTACTGCCGTAGCCCAACCACAGCTATGGTCCAACCGACAGAACGAAGAACTCGCCAACCTCACCTACAACTGTATCCTGGGTAATCTGAGAGAATCCTTCCAGCAAAGCTCGACCGCCTACATACCATGGTCGCAGTACCATTAGCAGCTACAGTCAATACCGCAACGTATGTCCAGTGCAACAACCGAACAGACTGTTATCCATCCTGTTTCAACTTCAGCGGACCGGATCCGAAGACCCCTTTGGACCAAGTTCACGTCACCAGGTGCGCCGAGATCAGACACATTCCTTCCCAATCATGGACAGTACTGGACCAAATATGGTGGCTCTGCGAATGGCAAGTGTATATGATCATCCCCACCAATACAACTGGGCTCTGTGTCCCTACATCTGCATCCGACCACACGTACGTTCTAACAGCAGACTCGATTCCAACTGTCGACGCCAACCCACATCTACCCACCAGGCGTCAACGACGGAGCTTTGATTTCTTCCCCCATGATTCAGTTTGGGGCTCGGATGTCCCCCTCTAATACAAACACTGGTCAGTCTCCTCCAAAATCATGATGGCGGTGTTCCCCAGGGTAGGAACAGCGAAGAACACCCTACGTCTAGAAACCATTGACTACAGATTCCAGGCCCGACACTAATCAATTACTTGTTGCCCTGCAAATGACTGAAACGTATCTGTCCAAAGTCTTAGGGACAACTGTCAGTTTTGCCTGTATTTAAGACACACTCACTGGTCATTCGACTAGAGTTGCAGTAACATCGCAGTGAACAGGAGCCCACTGTAGGAACTCTCACTGTCCACTTTGCAGTCTGGTCATACATATTTTCTATTTACATTTATCTCACTCTTTCTTAGCCTGCTCCTGAAGTTGTATTTTCAGACCTAACAAACATTTCAGTTTTTTTGCCCTAATGTGCGTTTCATCCGCTGAAAATCATGTTTTGGCCAAGTATCATAGTTTTCACTATAACTTAACCTAACCCTAACCCTAACCCTAACTTCCATCACTTAGAATGATATCAAATGAAAAACCTACTTAATTTGGATGATTATACACTATATACACAGTAACTATGTGTCGCTGACAGTTTGTTTCGAAGCGGGGGAACATTTCAGTTTTTATTGCCTTAATGTGCATTTCATGCGCTGAAAATCACGTTTTGGCCATGTATCATAGTTTTCACTATAACTTAATTTCTATCACTTAGAATGATGCCAAATGAAAAACTTACTTGAATTGGACAATTATACACTATATACACAGTAACTATGTGCCTCTGACAGTTTGTTTCGCAGCAGGGGAACATTTCAGTTTTAATGCCTTAACGTGCGTTTCATGCGCTGAAAATCACGTTTTGGCCAAGTATCATAATTTTCACTATAACTTAATTTCTATCACTTAGAATGATGCTAAATGCAAAACTTACTTGAATTGGACGATTTTACACTATATACACAGTAACTATGTGCCTCTGACAGTTTGTTTCGCAGCAGGGGAACATTTCAGTTTTTATTGCCTTAACGTGCGTTTCATGCGCTGAAAATCACGTTTTGGCCAAGTATCATAGTTTTCACTATAACTTAATTTCTAGCACTTAGAATGATGCTAAATGCAATACTTACTTGAATTGGATGATTTTACACTATAGACACAGTAACTATGTGCCTCTGGCAGTTTGTTTCGCAGCAGGGGAACATTTCAGTTTTTATTGCCTTAACGTGCGTTTCATGCGCTGAAAATCACGTTTTGGCCAAGTATCATAACTTAATTTCTATCACTTAGAATGATGCTAAATACAAAACTTGCTTGAATTGGACTATTTTACACTATATACACAGTAACTATGTGTCTCTGACAGTTTGTTTCGCAGCAGGGGGACATTTCAGTTTTTATTGCCTTAACGTGCGTTTCATGCGCTGAAAATCATGTTTTGGCCGAGTATGATAGTTTTCACTATAACTTAATTTCTATCACTTAGAATGATGCTAAATGAAAAACTTACTTGAATTGGACGATAATACACTATATACACAGTAACTATATGTCTCTGACAGTTTGTTTCGCAGCAGGGGAACATTTCAGTTTTTATTGCCTTAACGTGCGTTTCATGCGCTGAAAATCACGTTTTGGCCAAGTATCATACTTTTCACTATAACTTAATTTATATCACTTAGAATGATGCCAAATGAAAAACATACTTGAATTGGACAATTATACACTATATACACAGTAACTATGTGTCTCTGACAGTTTGTTTCGCAGCAGGGGAACATTTCAGTTTTTATTGGCTTAACGTGCGTTTCATGCGCTGAAAATCACGTTTTGGCCAAGTATCATAGTTTTCATTATAACTTAATATCTAGCCATTAGAATGATGCCAAATGAAAAACTTATTAAATTATAAAATTTGATGATATTACACTATGTATAGAGAGACATTTGTGTCTCTGACAGTTTTACACAGTTTTACAAGTTATGACTCCAGACTCTTAATTTACAATTCTGCCTTTATGGATACATTGCATCACCACCCCCTGAGTGGATCACTTACCTCTCACTGTCTTTCACTTACCTTCATTCAGCATGTAGGTGTCAGATCACCTTGTACCTAATGTCTATTCATATTACCTCACCCGAAGTTATTACACAGAAGGGATTGTGTTGTGTTACCCCAAGTTCAGAGTCCCAACGGATGTGGGAAACTTACAGCGTCTGTCTGCCAGAGAGCAGCAGCTGGAACCGATTGTGACCAGGGTGGCATGGGTCCCTGATCATGTCCCTGGCTCTGCTGAGGTAACGAGTGCTGGCAATGTCTTCCAGTGAGGGCAGAGTAGCCGACGTTCTTCTGCGTAGTGGTGATACCTTTCTAAATAGCCTTTTTGTCTGCTGCCGTTCTTCCCGCGTACCACCAAATGTGCTTTTTATGTGCTGATAAGCACGTTTTGGTCGAATATGAAAGTTTTCAAGAGTGCACTTGACCCTAGATGACCTGGAGAGTGACAGTTACTCCTGAAGTTGAACCTCTTTTCATCGCACAATACAAGGAAAAAATTGCAAACCCTGTTAGCCAGCCTTTCTTATATTTCTCGAGGCGAACAAACAATTGCAAGGCCAACTAGTTAGCCTTTCTTACATTCCACGATCTTTTAATTCAATTGTAAAACCAGTTTGGCTAGTCTACCTTGCATTCTACGATCTTAAAAAACAAAGTTAAACCAGTATGACCACATGGTGCGACAAGAATAAACAATTATTAAGCCAGTTAGCCAGTCCATCCCACAATTTCCTCCTTTTGTGTCTGTGAAAATATCGAAATATTGAAGTGGCTGTTTCCATGAGCCAGAGAAGAACCAGTCAAGCCATCCTCGTTGTGGACCCGGATCTCCGGTCACAGCTCTCTGCATGTTCCTAATAGCCTGCAGGGCATCATGGACCGAGCAGGACATGCCGGCAGGGATGAAGGGGCAGCACGAGTCTCCCACCATGAAACACACACAGCCCCGCTGGGTGGCCACTCCGTCAAGAGCAGGGCAGCCCTGGAAAATCACTTGGGCCATAGCGGCTACCCAACCTGACTGATGCGCCGACACAGGCCCGGAACCTGCCTTCAATGGTCTTCAAATGCAGGGCGTTCCTTGCCGCTCCCACTCAAGGGAACTGAGCCATTAGGATTTTGGATGAGACTGACCAGCATTTGTGTTTGAGGGACACATCCGAGCCACACACTGGATCATGGTCGTGAGCTCCGTCAATAATGTGCCCAAATGGAGGTCATTGATTCGGGAATAACAGAACTTCTGAAGATCCCAAGATGATTATTTTTATACATAATAATCAAAAATACATCCCCATCGTCAATGGATACAATTTTTCGGGTAAATTCACCAACCAGAACAGACTGGGCCTGGTTCTAATACAACCACTATTTTAATCGCAGAATGCCTGTTTTGGACACTGTTTATGGTGGGAAAATAGCTCCAGAACCATCCTGGATCATTATTTTTACACAGAATAGTGAAAATACATCCATCAACACATTCAACACTAATTATGGGTAGAAGCACCAACCAGAAACCACTGGGCCTGGTTCTAATACGACCTCTTTTTTAATCGCAAAATGCCTGTTTTGGACAATGTTTATGGTGGGAAACATTATTTTTATAGAAAATAGTGAAACTACATCCACCCACTCAATCAACACAAATTCTGGGTAAATACACCAACCAGAACCGATTGGGCCTTGTTCTAATACAACCACTATTTTTATCGCAAAATGTTTTGGACACTATTGACGGTGTGAAATATTCCCAGAACATCCCTGCATCTTTAATTTTACACATAATAGTGAAAATGCATCCATCCACACAATTGACACTAAATCTGGGTAAAAGCGGCAACCAGAACCGACTGGGCCCGGTTCTAATTCAACCACCGTGCAAAATAAAGATCCATTGGAGGTTTTTGATTCTTGTGTAAAAAAAGCCCCAAAACATCCCTACATGATTATTTTTAAACAGAATAGTAAAATATACATCCCCATCCTCTTTGGGCACAAGTTTCGGATATAAACAGCAACCAGAACCGAGACTACCCAGTTATAATGCAACTATCCATCGTTCCTGCCTGCCTAAAATCTGCCACCATCATTCCTGTCCCCAAAAAGGCCAACCATCTGCAGCTTGAACAATTACAGGCCTGTTGCTCTCACGCCTGTGATCATGAAGTGCTTTGAAAAGTTGGTGGCCCGACACATCAGAAGGACAATCCCCCCCTCAGTTGACCCTCACCAGTTTGCTTATAGAGAAAACAGGTCCACTGAGGATGCTATCGCTGTGGCTCTTCACACAGCACTGAGCCACCTGGAGCACCGGGGGAACTATGTGACGATGCTTTTCATAGACTATAGCTCAGCCTTTAACACCATCAAGCCGGACATCCTGAAGGACAAACTCTACCACCTTGGACTATCCTCTTCAATCTGCTGCTGGGTAAAGAACTTCTTGACTGGTCGACCACAAACTGTCAGAATGGGTCCACACCTCTCTTCCGCCATTACACTGAACACTGGCTCACCACAAGGCTGTGTACTGAGTCCTGTCCTGTACTCCTTGTACACATACGACTGCACACCAGCCCACCAGTCAAACTCTATCATCAAATTCGCCGATGACACCACTGTGATCGGACTCATCTCAGGCGGGGATGAGTCAGCTTACAGAGACGAGGTCGACAAACTGTCTTCTTGGTGCTCGGCGAACAATCTTACACTAAATACCGCAAAGACTAAAGAAATAATCCTGGACTTTCGCAAGCGCAGCACAGACCTGGCCCCACTCCTCATTAACGGAGTATGTGTAGACAGGGTCCAATCCTTCAAATTTCTGGGAGTCCACGTCACGGATAGGCTCTCCTGGTCCACAAACACCACAGTGTTAGTAAAGAAGGCCCAGAAACGACTCCACTTTCTCAGGGTACTGAGAAGGGACAAATTGGACACCAAGCTTCTGGCAACCTTCTACAGAGCCACTGTGGAGAGCATCCTGACTTACGGCATTACAGTGTGGTATACCGGAAGCACGGCAGCAGACAAAAAAGCCATACAGAGGGTGATAAACACTGCCCAGAAGATCGTCGGCTGCTCTCTGCCATCACTAGAAGACATTGCCAGCCCCCGATACCTTAGAAGAGCCGGGTCCATTGTTGGAGACCCATGCCACCCTGGACACGGCCTGTTCCAGTTGCTTCCATCTGGCAGACGCTACAGGTCCTACAAAGCACGGACAAACAGGCTCAAGGACAGCTTTTTCCCAACAGCCATCAGGTCTCTGAACCTGCAGCAACACGTGACGTGACGACTACACATATCCCTACTATGAAATTAAGTCAAGTCGAAATGAAGTAACAGGAAGGTCGTTTGGCGCAGATCTGCCTTCCAAAGGCTGACTGAGGGAGGGTAAGTATAAAGACTGAGAGGTAAGTGATCCACCTTATTCTTGTTGGCATCGGTGAGGCATCTTGCAGTCGCCGCAAAATGGCGCTCAAGGCGGAGAGCTAACAAGTATGAATATGTCATAAATAAATGTCATAAATGTGTCTGGCCTGGAAAGACGAACTTGTGGTGAAGCACTATACAATTTCGTCATACGCTGCTGAGGGTATGATGACTACTAAGCTTTTTGTCAAGTCAATGATGACGACAATGCCTATGTCTGATTTTCATTTTTTCATTTTTTCAACTACTATTTTTTATCGCAAAATGCATGTTTTGGAGACTATTTATGGTGGTAAATACCCCTAGAACCATCCTGGATCTTTATTTTTAGACAGAATAGTGAAAATACATCCACCTACACAATCAACACTAACTCTGGGTAAAAGCACCAACCAGAACCGACTGGGCTTGGTTCTACTACAACCACCATGCAAAATAAAGTGCCCAAATGGAGGTCATTTATTCGGGCATAGAAGAACTTCTGAACATCCCTAGATGATCATTTTTATACAGAATAGTCAAAAATACAACCCCATTCCTATTGGACACACGTTAAGGGGGTATACACAAACCAGAACCGACTGGGCCTGGTTCTAATACAACCACTATTTTTGTCGCAAAATGCATGTTTTTGACACTATTTCTGGTGGGAAATAGTCTCAGAACATCCCTGGATCTTTATTCTTACAGAGAATAGTGAAAATACATCAAACCCACACAATCGACACTAATTGTGGGTAAAGCACCAACCAGAACCGACTGGGCCTGGTTCTAAACAACCACTTGTAAATAAAGTGCCCAAATTGAGGTCATTGATTAGGGCATAACAGAACTTCTGAACATCCCTAGAATATTATTTTTATAAAGAATAATAAAAAATACATCCCCATAATCATTGGACACAATTTCTGGGTAAAAACACGAACCAGAACCGACTGGGCGTGGTTCTAATACAACCACTACTTTAACCGCAAAATGCCTGTTTTGGACACTATTTGTGGTGGGAAATAGCTCCAGAATCATCCTGGATCATTATTGTTATACAAAATAGTGAAAATGCATCCACTCACACAATAAACACAAATTCTGGGTAAAAGCACCAACCAAAACCGACTGGGCCTGTTTCTAAACCACCACTTGTAAATAAAGTGACCAAATGAAAGTAATTCATTCGGGCATAAACGAACTTCTGAACATCGCTAGATGATTACTTCTATACAGAATAGTCAAGTATACATCCCCATCATAATTGGACACAAGTTTCGTATACAAACACCCACCAGAACCGACTGGACCCTGTTATAATGCAGCCACTATTTTGTATCGCAAAATGCATGTTTTGGACACTATTTATGGAGGGAAATAGCCCCGGAACTGTCCTGGATCTTTATTTTTAGACAGAATAGTGAAAATACATCTACCCACACAATGGATACTATATCTGGGTAAAAGCACCAACCAGAACCGACTGGGCCTGGTTCTTAAAAACCACCACTTGTAAATAAAGTGCCCAAATTGAGGTCATTGATTCGGGCGTAACAAAACTTCTGGACATCCCTAGATGATTATTTTTATACAGAATAATCAAAAATACATCCTTATCATCATTGGACACAATTTCAGGGTAAAAACACCAACCAGAATCGCCTGGGCCTGGTTCTAATACAACCACTATTTTAATCGCAAAATGCCTGTTTTGGACACTTTTTATGGTGGGAAATAGCTCCAGAATCACCTAGAATGATGCCAATGAAAGACTTACATGGATAGGACGATTTTACACTATATACACAGGAACTATGTGTCTCTGACAGTGCGTTGGCAGCAGGGGAACGTTTCAGTTTTTATTGCCTTAATGTGCTTTTCATGGCCTGATAATCACGTTTTGGCCAAGTATGATAGTTTTCATTGTAACTTAATTTCTATCACTTTGAACGATGCCAAATAAAAAACTTACTTGAATTGGACGATTTTACACTATATACACAGTAACTGTGTCTCTGACAGTTTGTTTGGCAGCAGGGGAACTTTTCAGTTTTTATTGCCTTAATGTACTTTTCATACCCTGAAAATCACGTTTTGGCCAAGTATGATTGTTTTCATTGTAACTTAATTTTTAGCAATGAGAATAATGCCAAATGGATAACTTACTTGAATTGGACGATTTTACACTATATACACAGTAACTATGTGTCTCTGACAGTTTTTTTGGCAGCAGGGGAATATGTAAGATTAGACAAAGTATCTTTGCAAATGCTTGTTCATATTGTATAAGTTTTTGTGAGTATAACAGCATTGTAGTCATCCTTACGGCTGACATAGCAGCATAAACACCCAACTGTCTGACTGAATAAACAATCTTAGTCTTGTGATTGGGGTGACATGTCAGCACAAATATTCAACTGTCTGACACTTTTACTTTTACTTTTTGCCCTGCAAATGACTGAAATGTATCTGTCCAAAGTCCTAGTGACAACTGTCAGTTTTTCCTGTATTTAAGACACACACACTGGTCATTCGACTAGAGTTTCAGGAACATCGCGTTGAACAGGACCCTACTGTAGGAACTCTCACTGTCCACTTTGCAGTCTGGTAATAAACCAATTGGTCCGGGACCAATGAAAGTAGAACAAGAATTAGCAAAGTCATTATAGTCTTGGTCTGTTAATAGAGTCAGGGACTTAACTAAGACAAAGTCAGGGACTTTTGGTCTTTGTGTGTTCAGAGATATTGGGTTAATCACAAAGTGGAGATCAATTTCGGGTAATTTAGAAAATAATTGTTGTTTAAACTATTAAGTAAGTGATTAATATGGGTCAGAAAGCAACAAAAGGGATGGGTTTATTGTCAGACTGCAAAATGAAAATCGGAGAGTTACCGGGACGAGATATCATGGTCCAGCTTGGGCTAAGCCTAGTGGCCACCCAAAATGGCCTCCGACCCAGGGAATTACAGACCAAAAATATCTTCCACACCACCACATCTAACAGCTTCTACTCTCTCGACATTGTCGGGAATGATTCTGCCAAGGTAGCTGAAAGTCTAAGAGAACAGTCTGAAGATATCTGCCCAGCAGCCCCAGTACAGGAACAACAAACATGGCCATTACATGTCACCCTGAAGTTCATGGGAGACCGGACGACAAGTGGTTAAACCAATTCTCACAGTTGCCCACTCAACGAATCATAATTAACCACGTATATGCAACTGACCTAATGGACAACCCATTGCCCCCCGGACACATTGCCTATGGGGATGGATCATCATCAAAAACCCTGGATGGAGAAAAACACAACGTATATGCCGTGGTGACTCAAAAAGACAACCTCAAGACAGGACGACTCCCCGGCGACTGGTCTGCACAAGCCGCAGAAATAGTGGCACTGACAGAGGCATGTAGACTATTCCTAGAACAAGACGTGACGGTGGAAAGACACAGCCCAATCCCTGCTGAATTCCTAAGAGAAATGCAAAATCATTCCCCAGAAAAAGAGAAACTGCAATGGGAAACAGAAGGAGCCACTCAACACAATAACGGACTCTATGCAGTAGAAAACAAGCCATGCGTGACACGATCATTGTTTGAAGTAATTGCCAAATTGAGCCATGGGAGGAGCCATGTCTCAACAGGAGGGATGATCAGTACAGTACAACAAACAATGCATGTTCCCAGAGGTCTCCAAACTTACTTCAATTATTTTGCAGGAACTGTCTAAACTGCTGTAGACACAACTCTCAAGGCAATGAACAACCCAAGCATGGAACAAGGCAAACAGGAACATATCCCTTCGAGCTTCTGAACATGGATTTCATCAAACTGAACCAAAGTGCTGGACTCGTCGAACAAACCATTAGAACAGTAAAACTCAGACTCAGAAAAACCATGGAAGATACAGGAAAACCATGGCAAGAATGCCTGAGCCTGGTAGAAACGTACATGAGAATCATTCCAACAGCACAGGGATGCACACCATTTGAGGCAGTGAACGACAGACCCTTCCACTTAACAATGTGGGAAAAAGATCTGGTGGTAGAAGAGAAAAGAGAAACAGATTCCCTCACTAAGTGGTTATGCAAAATGTTCCAAGAAAGAACTGTGATGAATGCAAAATAATCTGCCGACATCTTCTCTGTCTCCCACAGAGGAGGTCCTGTCCCCAGGAGACCTGGTACTCGTCAAGGTGATAAAAAGAAAGTGCTGGTCTTCTCCACGTTGGGACGGACCTCACCGTGTGATTTTGGCCATCATCATCACCGCTCTGTGTTCAACCACATGGGGGGAACGTACCAGAACCTTGGTACATTCCCACTGGAGGAGAATGCCCCACTAGCTGGTTCAGGAAACGATCAGGGACCCCAGATCTGCATCCCATTAACCAAGACACCAATCATCGTTCAAGTCCCTTTGCTCAGCCTACAGCTTACTCACTTGGGATTATACGGGACTGACTCCAGTTATTTTTATTGGTACCTACAAGCTCCCAGAGTCTGAGTGGTCTGTCCGGACACCTTGGACCAGGTCCTCCTCCATACAGGCTACAAAACCATCACATGGCCCCTTTCCAAAGAAGCTACCACCATGACCGCTAACTTCACCAAGTTAGCCACCACCATCAAAGATGGTAAACATATGCTAGACCTTACGACCAATATCCAACAAAAAGGCTGCATCAACCTATGCCTCCGACCGGACCGACCAGGAAAAGGCCCCCTCTTTACTATCACCATCCGCACTACTAGTCCAGCCATGGTCCCAAAAGTGATTGGTGTGAACCCCTTCGTACAACCATCCGCCACACGCCTACTCAAAATCCGTCCGGCAGGAACACCTAAGCCTGAGTAGATACACCTTATTCTCGCCCATGTCCAAACACAGCAAGAAAACGACTACAACCTGATGATGAGGAACAGTTGGTACAGATACACCGCACTCACAGCCCGCGCCACAACCAATGAGTTGTTATGTCTGTTCCCTCTTGCCTACTGCCGTAGCCCAACCACAGCTATGGGCCAACCGACAGAACGAAGAACTCGCCACCCTCACCTACAACTGTATTCTGGGTAATTTGAGAGAATCCTTCCAGCAAAGCTCGACCGCCTACATACCATGGTCGCAGTACCATTAGCAGCTACAGTCAATACCGCAACGTATGTCCAGTGCAAACACCGAACAGACTGTTATCCATCCTGTTTCAACTTCAGCGGACCGGATCCGAAGACCCCTTTAGACCAAGTTCACGTCACCAGGTGTGCCGAGATCAGACACATTCCTTCCCAATCATGGACAGTACTGGACCAAATATGGTGGATCTGCGAATGGCAAGTGTATATGATCATCCCCACCAATACAACTGGGCTCTGTGTCCCTACATCTGCATCCGAACACACGTACGTTCTAACAGCAGACTCGATTCCAACTGTCGACGCCAACCCACATCTACCCACCAGGCGTCAACGACGGAGTTTTGATTTCTTCCCCCATGATTCAGTTTGGGGCTCGGATGTCCCCCTCTAATACAAACAATGGTCAGTCCCCTCCAAAATCATGATGGCGGTGTTCCCCAGGGTAGGAACAGCGAAGAACACCCTACGTCTGGAAACCATTGACTACAGATTCCAGGCCCGACACTAATCAATTACTTGTTTCCCTGCAAATGACTGAAACGTATCTGTCCAAAGTCTTAGGGACAACTGTCAGTTTTGCCTGTATTTAAGACACACTCACTGGTCATTCGACTAGAGTTGAAGTAACATCGCAGTGAACAGGACCCCACTGTAGGAATTCTCACTGTCCACTTTGCAGTCTGGTAATACATATTTTCTATTTAAATTTATCTCACTCTTTCTTAGCCTGCTCCTGAAGTTGTATTTTCAGACCTAACAAACATATCAGTTTTTTTGCCCTAATGTGCGTTTCATGCGCTGAAAATCACGTTTTGGCCAAGTATCATAGTTTTCGCTATAACTTAACTTAACCTAACCCTAACCCTAACCCTAACCCTAACCCTAACCCTAACTCTAACTCTAACTCTAACCCTAACCCTAACCCTAACTTCCATCACTTAGAATGATATCAAATGAAAAACCTACTTAATTTGGACGATTATACACTATATACACAGTAACTATGTGTCACTGACAGTTTGTTTCGCAGCAGGGGAACATTTCAGTTTTTATTGCCTTAATGTGCATTTCATGCGCTGAAAATCACGTTTTGGCCAAGTATCAGTTTTCACTATAACCTAATTTCTAGCACTTAGAATGATGCAAAATGAAAAACTGACTTGAATTGGACAATTATACACTATATACACAGTAACTATGTGCCTCTGACAGTTTGTTTCGCAGCAGGGGAACATTTCAGTTTTTATTGCCTTAACGTGCGTTTCATGCGCTGAAAATCACGTTTTGGCCAAGTATCATAATTTTCACTATAACTTAATTTCTATCACTTAGAATGATGTTAAATGCAAAACTTACTTGAATTGGACGATTTTACACTATATACACAGTAACTATGTGCCTCTGACAGTTTGTTTCGCAGCAGGGGAACATTTCAGTTTTTATTGTCTTAACGTGCGTTTCATGCGCTGAAAATCACGTTTTGGCCAAGTGTCATAGTTTTCACTATAACTTAATTTCTATCACTTTGAATGATGCTAAATGCAAAAGTTACTTGAATTGGACGATTTTACAATATATACACAGTAACTATGTGCCTCTGACAGTTTGTTTCGCAGCAGGGGAACATTTCAGTTTTTATTGCCTTAACGTGCGTTTCATGCGCTGAAAATCATGTTTTGGCCGAGTATGATAGTTTTCACTATAACTTAATTTCTATCACTTAGAATGATGCTAAATGAAAAACTTACTTGAATTGGACGATTTTACACTATATATACAATAACTATGTGCCTCTGACATTTGTTTCGCAGCAGGGAAACATTTCAGTTTTTATTGCCTTAACGTGCGTTTCATGTGCTGAAAATCACGTTTTGGCCAAGTATCACAATTTTCACTATAACCTAATTTCTAGCACTTAGAATGATGCAAAATGAAAAACTTACTTGAATTGGACAATTATACACTATATACACAGTAACTATGTGCCTCTGACAGTTTGTTTCGCAGCAGGGGAACATTTCAGTTTTTATTGCCTTAACGTGCGTTTCATGCGCTGAAAATCACGTTTTGGCCAAGTATTATAGTTTTCACTATAACCTAATTTCTATCACTTAGAATGATGCTAAATGAAAAACTCACTTGAATTGGACGATAATACACTATATACACAGTAACTATATGTCTCTGACAGTTTGTTTCGCAGCAGGGGAACATCTCAGTTTTTATTGCCTAACGTGCGTTTCATGCGCTGAAAATCATGTTTTGGCCGAGTATGATAGTTTTCACTATAACTTAATTTCTATCACTTAGAATGATGCTAAATGAAAAACTTACTTGAATTGGACGATTTTACACTATATATACAATAACTATGTGCCTCTGACATTTGTTTCGCAGCAGGGAAACATTTCAGTTTTTATTGCCTTAACGTGCGTTTCATGTGCTGAAAATCACGTTTTGGCCAAGTATCACAATTTTCACTATAACCTAATTTCTAGCACTTAGAATGATGCAAAATGAAAAACTTACTTGAATTGGACAATTATACACTATATACACAGTAACTATGTGCCTCTGACAGTTTGTTTCGCAGCAGGGGAACATTTCAGTTTTTATTGCCTTAACGTGCGTTTCATGCGCTGAAAATCACGTTTTGGCCAAGTATTATAGTTTTCACTATAACTTAATTTCTAGCACTTAGAATGATGCCAAATGCAAAACTTACATGAATTGGACGATTTTACACTATATACACAGTAACTATGTGCCTCTGGCAGTTTGTTTCGCAGCAGGGGAACATTTCAGTTTTTATTGCCTTAACGTGCGTTTCATGCGCTGAAAATCACGTTTTGGCCAAGTATCATAATTTTCACTATAACTTAATTTCTATCACTTAGAATGATGCTAAATGCAAAACTTACTTGAATTGGATGATTTTACACTATATACACAGTAACTATGTGCCTCTGACAGTTTGTTTCGCAGCAGGGGAACATTTCAGTTTTTATTGTCTTAACGTGCGTTTCATGCGCTGAAAATCACGTTTTGGCCAAGTGTCATAATTTTCACTATAACTTAATTTCTGTCACTTAGAATGATTCCAAATAAAAAACTTGCTTGAATTGGACGATTTTACACTATATACACAGTAACTATGTGTCTCCGACAGTTTGTTTCGCAGCAGGTGAACATTTCAGTTTTTATTGCCTTAACGTGCGTTTCATGCGCTGAAAATCACGTTTTGGCCAAGTATCATAGTTTTCACTATAACTTAATTTCTATCACTTTGAATGATGCTAAATGCAAAAGTTACTTGAATTGGACGATTTTACAATATATACACAGTAACTATGTGCTTCTGACAGTTTGTTTCGCAGCAGGGGAACATTTCAGTTTTTATTGCCTTAACGTGCGTTTCATGCGCTGAAAATCATGTTTTGGCCGAGTATGATAGTTTTCACTATAACTTAATTTCTATCACTTAGAATGATGCTAAATGAAAAACTTACTTGAATTGGACGATAATACACTATATACACAGTAACTATATGTCTCTGACAGTTTGTTTCGCAGCAGGGGAACATTTCAGTTTTTATTGCCTTAACGTGCGTTTCATGCGCTGAAAATCACGTTTTGGCCAAGTATCATAATTTTCAATATAACTTAATTTCTATCACTTAGAATGATGCTAAATGCAAAATTTACTTGAATTGGACGATTTTACACTATATACACAGTAACTATGTGCCTCTGACAGTTTGTTTCGCAGCAGGGGAACATTTCAGTTTTTATTGCCTTAACGTGCGTTTCATGCGCTGAAAATCATGTTTTTGCCGAGTATGATAGTTTTCACTATAACTTAATTTCTAGCACTTAGAATGATGCTAAATGCAATACTTACTTGAATTGGATGATTTTACACTATAGACACAGTAACTATGTGCCTCTGGCAGTTTGTTTCGCAGCAGGGGAACATTTCAGTTTTAATGCCTTAACGTGCGTTTCATGCGCTGAAAATCACGTTTTGGCCAAGTATCATAGTTTTCACTATAACTTAATTTCTATCACTTAGAATGATGCTAAATACAAAACTTACTTGAATTGGACGATTTTACACTATATATACAATAACTATGTGCCTCTGACATTTGTTTCGCAGCAGGGGAACATTTCAGTTTTTATTGCCTTAACGTGCGTTTCATGTGCTGAAAATCACGTTTTGGCCAAGTATCACAATTTTCACTATAACTTAATTTCTATCACTTAGAATGATGCTAAATGCAAAACTTACTTGAATTGGACGATAATACACCATATACACAGTAACTATGTATCTCTGACAGTTTGTTTCGCAGCAGGGGAACATTTCAGTTTTTATTGCCTTAACGTGCGTTTCATGCGCTGAAAATCACGTTTTGGCCAAGTATCATAGTTTTCACTATAATCTAATTTTATCACTTAGAATGATGCTAAATGCAAAACTTACTTGAATTGGACGATTTTACACTATATACACAATAACTATGTGCCTCTGACAGTTTGTTTTGCAGCAGGGGAACATTTCAGTTTTTATTGCCTTAACGTGCGTTTTATGCGCTGAAAATCACGTTTTGGCCAAGTATCATAATTTTCACTATAACTTAATTTCTATCACTTAGAATGATGCTAAATACAAAACTTACTTGAATTGGGCGATTTTACACTATATACACAGTAACTATGTGCCTCTGACAGTTTGTTTCGCAGCAGGGGATCATTTCAGTTTTTATTGCCTTAACGTGCGTTTCATGCGCTGAAAATCACGTTTTGGCCAAGTATCATAGTTTTCACTATAACTTAATTTCTATCACTTAGAATGATGCTAAATGCAAAATTTACTTGAATTGGACGATTTTACACTATATACACAGTAACTATGTGCCTCTGACAGTTTGTTTCGCAGCAGGGGAACATTTCAGCTTTTATTGCCTTAACGTGCGTTTCATGCGCTGAAACTCATGTTTTTGCCGAGTATGATAGTTTTCACTATAACTTAATTTCTAGCACTTAGAATGATGCTAAATGCAATACTTACTTGAATTGGATGATTTTACACTATAGACACAGTAACTATGTGCCTCTGACAGTTTGTTTCGCAGCAGGGGATCATTTCAGTTTTTATTGCCTTAACGTGCGTTTCATGCGCTGAAAATCACGTTTTGGCCAAGTATCATAGTTTTCACTATAACTTAATTTCTATCACTTAGAATGATGCTAAATGCAAAATTTACTTGAATTGGACGATTTTACACTATATACACAGTAACTATGTGCCTCTGACAGTTTGTTTCGCAGCAGGGGAACATTTCAGTTTTTATTGCCTTAACGTGCGTTTCATGCGCTGAAAATCACGTTTTGGCCAAGTATCATAATTTTCACTATAACTTAATTTCTATCACTTAGAATGATGCTAAATGCAAAACTTACTTGAATTGGACGATTTTACACTATATACACAGTAACTATGTGCCTCTGACAGTTTGTTTCGCAGCAGGGGAACATTTCAGTTTTTATTGCCTTAACGTGCGTTTCATAGGCTGAAAATCACGTTTTGGCCAAGTATCACAATTTTCACTATAACTTAATTTCTATCACTTAGAATGATGCTAAATGCAAAAGTTACTTGGATTGGACGATTTTACACTATATACACAGTAACTATGTGCCTCTGACAGTTTGTTTCGCAGCAGGCGAATATTTCAGTTTTTATTGCCTTAACGTGCGTTTCATGTGCTGAAAATCACGTTTTGGCCAAGTATCACAATTTTCACCATAACTTAAATTCTATCACTTAGAATGATGCTAAATGAAAAACTTACTTGAATTGGACGATTTTACACTATATACACAGTAACTATGTGTCTGTGACAGTTTGTTTCGCAGCAGGGGAACATTTCAGTTTTTATTGCCTTAACGTGCGTTTCATGCGCTGAAAATCACGTTTTGGGCTAGTATCATAATTTTCACCAGAAATTAATTTCTATCACTTAGAATGATGCTAAATGAAAAACTTACTTGAATTGGACGATAATACACTATATACACAGTAACTATGTGCCTCTGACAGTTTGTGTCGCAGCAGGGGAACATTTCAGTTTTTATTGCCTTAACGTGCGTTTCATGTGCTGAAAATCACGTTTTGTCCAAGTATCACAATTTTCACTATAACTTAATTTCTATCACTTAGAATGATGCTAAATGAAAAACTTACTTGAATTGGACGATTTTACACTATATACACAGTAACTATGTGTCTCTGACAGTTTGTTTCTAAGCAGGGGAACATTTCAGTTTTATTGCCTTAACGTGCGTTTCATGCGCTGAATATCACATTTTGGCCAAGTATCATAGTTTTCACTATAACTTAATTTCTATCACTTAGAATACACAGTAACTATGTGTCTCTGACAGTTTGTTTCGAAGCAGGGGAACATTTCAGTTTTTATTGCCTTAACGTGCGTTTCATGTGCTGAAAATAACGTTTTGGGCAAGTATCACAATTTTCACTATAACTTAATTTCTATCACTTAGAATGATGCTAAATGCAAAACTTACTTGAATTGGAAGATTTTACACTATAAACACAGTAACTATGTGTCTCTGACAGTTTGTTTCGCAGCCGGGGAATATTTCAGTTTTTATTGCCTTAACGTGCGTTTCATGTGCTGAAAATCACGTTTTGGCCAAGTATCACAATTTTCACTATAACTTAATTTCTATCACTTAGAATGATGCTAAATGAAAAACTTACTTGAATTGGACGATAATACACTATATACACAGTAACTGTGTCTCTGACAGTTTGTTTGGCAGCAGGGGAACATTTCAGTTTTTATTGCCTGAATGTGCTTTTCATGCGCTGAAAATCATGTTTAGGCCAAGTATCATAGTTTTCATTATAACTTAATATCTAGCCATTAGAATGATGCCAAATTAAAAACTTATTAAATTATAAAATTTGATGATATTACACTATATATAGAGAGACATTTGTGTCTCTGACAGTTTTACAAGTTATGACTCCAGACTCTTAATTTACAATTCTGCCTTTATGGATACATTGCATCACCACCCCCTGAGTGGATCACTTACCTCTCACTGTCTTTTACTTACCTTCATTCAGCATGTAGGTGTCAGATCACCTGATGACTATTCATATTACCTCACCCGAAGTTATTACACAGAAGGGATTGTGTTGTGTTACCCCAAGTTTAGAGTCGCTACGGATGTGGGAAACTTACAGCGTCTGTCTGCCAGAGAGCAGCAGCTGGAACCGATTGTGACCAGGGTGGCATGGGTCCCTGATCATGTCCCTGGCTCTGCTGAGGTAACGAGGGCTGGCAATGTCTTCCAGTGAGGGCAGAGTAGCCGACAATCTTCTGCGTAGTGGTAATATCTTTCTAAATAGCCTTTTTGTCTGCTGCCGTTCTTTCCGCGTACCACCAAATGCGCTTTTTTTGCGCTGATAAGCACATTTTGGTCGAATATGAAAGTTTCCAAGTGTGCACTTGACCCTGGATGACCTGGAGAGTGACAGTTACTCCTGAAGTTGAACCTTTTTTTCATCCCACAATTCAAGGAAACAATTGCAAACCCTGTTAGCCAGCCTTTCTTATATTTCGCGAGGCGAACAAACAATTGCAAGGCCAACTAGTTAGTCTTTCTTACATTCCACGATCTTTTAATTCAATTGTAAAACCAGTTTGGCTAGTCTACCTTGCAGTCTACGATCTTATCAAACAAAGGTAAAACCAGTATGACCACATGGTAAGACAAGAATAAACAATTATTAAGCCAGTTAGCCAGTCCATCCCACAATTCCCTCCTTTTGTGTCTGTGAAAATATCGAAATATTGAAATGGCTGTTTCCATGAGCCAGAGAAGAACCAGTCAAGCCATCCACGTTGTGAAACCGAATCTCCGGTCACAGCTCTCTGCATGTTCCTAATAGCCTGCAGGGCATCATGGACCGAGCAGGACATGCCGGCAGGGATGAAGGGGCAGCAGGAGTCTCCCACCATGGCACACACACAGCCCCGCTGGGTGGCCACTCCGTCAAGAGCAGGGCAGCCCTGGAAAATCACCTGGGCCATGGCGGCTACCCAGCCTGACTGATGCGCCGACACAGGCCCGGAACCTGCCTTCAATGGTCTTCAAATGCAGGGCGTTCCTTGCCGGTCCCACTCAAGGGAACTGAGCCATTACGATTTTGGATGAGACTGACCAGTATTTGTGTTTGAGGGACACATCCGAGCCACACACTGGATCATGGTCGTGAGCTCCGTCAATAATGTGCCCAAATGGAGGTCATTGATTCGGGAATAACAGAACTTCTGAAGATCCCTAGATGATTATTTTTATACATAATAATCAAAAATACATCCCCATCGTCAATGGATACAATTTTTCGGGTAAATTCACTAACCAGAACAGACTGGGCCTGGTTCTAATACAACCACTATTTTAATCCCAGAATGCCTGTTTTGGACACTGTTTATGGTGGAAAAATAGCTCCAGAACCATCCTGGATCATTATTTTTACATAGAATAGTGAAAATACATCCATCTACACATTTAACACTAATTATGGGTAGAAGCACCAACCAGAACCGACTGGGCCCGGTTCTAATACGACCACTATTTTAATCGCAAAATGCCTGTTTTGGACAATGTTTATGGTGGGAAACATTATTTTTATAGAAAATAGTGAAACTACATCTACCTACTCAATCAACACAAATTCTGGGTAAATACACCAACCAAAACCGATTGGGCCTTGTTCTAATACAACCACTATTTTTATCGCAAAATGTTTTGGACACTATTGACGGTGGGAAATATTCCCAAAACATCCCTGCATCTTTAATTTTACACATAATAGTGAAAATGCATCCATCCACACAATTGACACTAAATCTGGGTAAAAGCGGCAACCAGAACCGACTGGGCCCGGTTCTAATACGACCACTATTTTAATCGCAAAATGCCTGTTTTGGACAATGTTTAAGGTGGGAAACATTATTTTTATAGAAAATAGTGAAACTACATCCACCTACTCAACCAACACAAATTCTGGGTATATACACCAACCAGAACCGATTGGGCCTTGTTCTAATACAACCACTATTTTTATCGCAAAATGTTTTGGACACTATTGACGGTGGGAAATATTCCCAAAACATCCCTACATCTTTAATTTTACACATAATAGTGAAAATGCATCCATCCACACAATTGACACTAAATCTGGGTAAAAGCGGCAACCAGAACCGACTGGTCCCGGTTCTAATTCAACAACCATGCAAAATTAAGATCCATTGGAGGTTTTTTATTCTTGTATAAAAAAAGCCCCAAAACATTCCTGCATGATTATTGTTAAACAGAATAGTAAAATATACATCCCAATCATCTTTGGACACAAGTTTCAGATATAAACAGCAACCAGACCCGACTGGACCCAGTTATAATGCAACTACTATTTTTTATCGCAAAATGCATGTTTTGGAGAAAATTTATGCTGGGAAATAGCCCTAGAACCATCCTGGATCTTTAATTTTAGACAGAATTGTGAAAATACATCCACCTACACAATCAATACTAACTCTGGGTATAAGACCCAACCAGAACCGACTGGGCTTGGTTCTAATACAACCACCATGCAAAATAAAGTGCCCAAATGGAGGTCATTTATTCGGGCATAAAATAACTTCTGAACATCCCTAGATGATGATTTTTATACAGAATAGAGAAAAATACAACCCCATTCCGATCGGACACAAGTTACGGGTGTATACACAAACCAGAACCGACTGAGCCTGGTTCTAATACAACCACTATTCAAAATAAAGTGCCCAAAGGGAGGTCATTGATTCGGGCATAAAAGAACTTCTGAAAATCCCTAGATGAATATTTTTATAGAGAATAGTCAAAAATAAATCCCCATTATCATTTGACACAAGTTCCGGCTACATACACCAACCAGAACCGACTGGGCCTGGTTCTAATAGGACCACTATTTTAAATGCAAAGTGCCTGTTTTGGACACTATTGATGGTGGGAAATATTCCCTGAACATCCCTGCATCTTTAATTTCACACAGAATAGTGAAAATGCATCCTTCAACACAATTGACACTAATTCTTGGTAAAAGCACCAACCAGAACCGACTGGGCCCGGTTCTAATTCAACCACCATGCAAAATAACGATCCATAATGGAGGTTTTTGATTCTTTTATAAAAAAAGCCCCAAAACATCCCTGCATGATTATGTTTAAACAGAATAGTAAAATATACATCCCCTTCATCTTTGGACACAAGTTTCGGATTTAAACAGCAACCAGAACCGAGACGACCCAGTTATAATGCAACTACTATTTTTTCCGCAAAATGCATGTTTTGGAGACTATTTATGGCGGCAAATACCCCTAGAACCATCCTGGATCTTTATTTTTAGACAGAATAGTGAAAATACATCCACCTACACAATCAACACTAACTCTGGGTAAAAGCACCAACCAGAACCGACTCGGCTTGGTTCTACTACAACCACCATGCAAAATAAAGTGCCCAAATGGAGGTCATTTATTCGGGCATAGAAGAACTTCTGAACATCCCTAGATGATATTTTTTTATACAGAATAGTAAAAAATACAACCCCATTCCTATTGGACACACGTTACGGGTGTAAACACAAAACAGAACCGACTGGGCCTGGTTCTAATACAACCACTATTTTTGTCGCAAAATGCATGTTTTTGACACTATTAATGGTGGGAAATAGTCTCAGAACATCCCTGGATCTTTATTCTTACAGAGAATAGTGAAAATACATCCACCCACACAATCGACACTAATTGTGGGTAAAGCACCAACCAGAACCGACTGGGCCTGGTTCTAAACAACCACTTGTAAATAAAGTGCCCAAATTGAGGTCATTGATTCGGGCATAACAGAACTTCTGAACATCCCTAGAATATTATTTTTATAAAGAATAATCAAAAATACATCCCCATCATCATTGGACACAATTTCTGGGTAAAAACACGAACCTGAACCGACTGGTCCTGGTTCTAATAC
This sequence comes from Stigmatopora nigra, assembly GCF_051989575.1. NCBI lineage: Eukaryota > Metazoa > Chordata > Actinopteri > Syngnathiformes > Syngnathidae > Stigmatopora > Stigmatopora nigra. The sequence goes on along the minus strand of NC_135525.1, from coordinate 1,328,368 downwards.
AACCACTAATTTAACCGCAAAATGCCTGTTTTGGACACTGTTTGTGGTGGGAAATAGCTCCAGAACCATCCTGGATCATTATTGTTATACAAAATAGTGAAAATACATCCACTCACACAATAAACACAAATTCTGGGTAAAAGCACCAACCAAAACCGACTGGGCCTGTTTCTAAACCACCACTTGTGAATAAAGTGACCAAATGAAAGTAATTCATTCGGGCATAACAGAACTTCTGAACATCGCTAGATGATTATTTCTATACAAAATAGTCAAGTATACATCCCCATCATAATTGGACACAAGTTTCGTATACAAACACCCACCAGAACCGACTGGACCCTGTTATAATGCAACCACTATTTTGTATCGCCTGTTTTGGACACTGTTTATGGTGGGAGATAGCTCCAGAATCACCTAGAATGATGTCAAATGAAAAACTTACTTGAATTGGACAATTATACACTGTATACACAGTAACTATGTGTCTCTGACAGTTTTTTTTCGCAGCAGGGGAACATTTCAGTTTTTATTGCCTTAACGTGCGTTTCATGCGCTGAAAATCACGTTTTGGCCAAGTATCATAATTTTCACTATAACTTAATTTCTATCACTTAGAATGATGCTAAATGCAAAACTTACTTGAATTGGACGATTTTACACTATATACACAGTAACTATGTGCCTCTGAATGTTTCTTTCGCAGCAGGGGAACATTTCAGTTTTTATTGCTTTAACGTGCGTTTCATGTGCTAAAAATCACGTTTTGGCCAAGTATCAGAATTTTCACTATAACTTAATTTCTATCAATTAGAATGATGCTAAATGAAAAACTTACTTGAATTGGACGATTTTTCACTACATACACAATAACTGTGTCTCTGACAGTTTGTTTGGCAGCAGGGGAACTTTTCAGTTTTTATTGCCTTCATGTACTTTTCATGCCCTGAAAATCAAGTTTTGGCCAAGTATGATTGTTTTCATTATAACTTAATTTCTAGCTTGAGAATGATGCCAAATGGATAACTTACTTGAATTGGACGATTTTTCACTTTATACACAGTAACTATGTGTCTCTGACAGTTTGTTTGGCAGCAGGGGAACATGTGAGATTAGACAAAGTATCTTTGCAAATGCTTGTTCATATTGTATACGTTTTTGTGAGTATAACAGCATCATAGTCATCCTTATGGCTGACATGTCAGCATAAACACCCAACTGTCTGACTGAATAAACAATCTTAGTCTTGTGATTGGGGTGACATGTCAGCACAAATACTCAACTGTCCGACACTGATCAATTACTTTTTGCCCTGCAACTGACTGAAATGTATCTGTCCAAAGTCCTAGTGACAACTGTCAGTTTTTCCTGTATTTGAGACACACACACTGGTCATTCGACTAGAGTTGCAGGAACATCGCGTTGAACAGGACCCTACTGTAGGAACTCTCACTGTCCACTTTGCAGTCTGGTAATAAACCAATTGGTCCGGGACCAATGAAAGTAGAACAATAATTAGCAAGGGCTTTATAGTCTTGGTCTGTTAATAGAGTCAGGGACTTAACTAAGACAAAGTCAGGGACTTTTGGTCTTTGTGTGTTCAGAGATATTGGGTTAATCACAAAGTAGAAATCACTTTCGGGTAATTTAGAAAATAATTGTTGTTTAAACTATTAAGTAGGTGATTAATAAGGGTCAGAAAGCAACAAAAGGAATGGGTTTATTGTCAGAATGCAAAATGAAAATCGGAGAGTTACCGGGACGAGATATCATGGTCCAGCTTGGGCTAAGCCTAGTGGCCACCCAAAATGGCCTCCGACCCAGCGAATTACAGACCAAAAATATCTTCCACACCACCACATCTAACAGCTTCTACTCTCTCGACATTGTTGGTAATGATTCTGCCAAGGTAGCTGAAAGTCTAAGAGAACAGTCTGAAGATATCTGCCCAGCAGCACCAGGACAGGAACAACAAACATGGCCATTACATGTCACCCTGAAGTTCATGGGAGACCGGACGACAAGTAGTTAAACCAATTCTCACAGTTGCCCAATGTTAGACTATAAATATTTTACCTGACTCCAATTCCTTAACTCTGTAGTCTCCAGTCTAACAATGGAGCGTGTTCAGCATCGGAGGAGACAAACCAGGGTTGAGCGAGTTTATCCACAGATGATTTATTCCATTCAAATTGATTCATACAGAGCTCCGGGTCTCCCTCCCATAGAATAAGCCCGCTGAGTGTTGATGTCCCAAAGCGGAGGATGGAAAAGACATTGTCCAAACCCGCGTTTGCCCAGTTATAGTCCAACAAAAATGCATATTCATTCGCTGATTAATAATGAGATGTGGGCTGGTCCAGGGCTGCTGTGAGGGGGGGTTTCTCTGGGCTCCACATCTTCCAGCCTTGAATCCACATCATCCAGACCTCTGTCTCCGCTGGTCCTATAAAGTCCCGACCCTCCGCCCTGCTCTTTGTTCCTCTGCCCTTTGAAGTCCTCCATCTGGTCTCTTATCAGTGTGGATCCCACCTTGAAATAAGAATGTCAGGAAGAGCCTTTTGTTAACATTATAGTTGAGGAGTCTCAGACCCATCCTTCTGTTCATATTGTATTTGAGTTGGGAACCAGTGGCGACTCTAAAACAAGACCGCCACAACAAAAGGAATGAGTAAAATGTGATATCAAAATGAAACAGCTATACTAAAAAGAATGAGTAAAATATGATATCAAAATGAAACAGCTATACTAAAAAGAATGAGTAAAATATGTTATATTCTTCATTCCCTCTCTTGGTCTCCTAAAGAGACCACATCAACAACACCACACAGGTTAGTGTCAAATGAAATGTAAAACTATATTAGTATAAAAACAAAGAAGCACTACATTAGTATATCCATGAACACGTGCCCAGCGGGGGGTCCAGAGGGGTCAGTTTGGCGCAACTGGACATACTGACCTCTAGGGCCTGGTCCCACTGCTTTATCGATCAGTCGAGTGACTAGAGTACGAGCTAAGGGGAAGATACAACAGCTACAGAGAATAAGCAGAGTAATGAGCACTCCAGCAGATATGAGGATGTTGCCTATCAAACCTTTCCAGGCACCAAAATAATCCATCCATTGGTCCCAGATTGAGGTGTCCACACCTGACTGATCGGCCATCTTATTAGTCAGGGTTCGGAGGCCTTCTAAAGCTTTGGTGAGACGTCCATTTGGAGCAGTGTTATTAGGAATGAAAGTACAACAGGCATCACCAAAGATAGCACACACACCACCCTTCTCAGCCAATAACATGTCTAATGCTATACGATTTTGGAAGGCCATGAGGGATGTTGCCGCTAGCTGGTCACGTACCGCCTCTAACGACTCAACCGTGTAATTGCCAAGTCGCTGGACATTGTAATGAATATAATTGATGCGATCAACATTTTTGTTGGGAGTTACCCAAATTAGAATACTTTCGAATCCCGCTGAAACCTGATTAGCAAGTTTATACTCATTAGGAACGCCACGGGGGACGCCTATGGCGTCAATATAGGTGGGATCGGAGTTACCCATCCAGGTGTGTGGTGCTCTCTTTTGGCGATGCAAGACCTCCTTCAGGTTTGGAGGTAACCTTATTTCAGCTGTGAGATTCACTGAGGAAACAGAAACAGGAAGTAACAGAGACACCACAGAACACACACCCGCAGCATTTGTGGGCAATCTATCATACAACTTATCACTTCCACACCATAACCAGATGTCAGCTCGGGATAAGGGGTATGGTACCGGAAAGAACATGTTTGATACACACCAGTCAGACGGAATGCTTCCCAATGATGTTCCAGTCCCTTGTAATTTGAGGCAGGTAAAATTTTGGCGTGCTACATATTTGTCAAAAATTGTTTTTTCTTTGTTCTCTCGGGTAAGTGGGAATATCGAATCGTATTTAGAGCACTTAAAGGTTGGATTGGTGTTTTTTAGGAGGTCCACAATACATTCTTTATCAATTGGGGCCGAAATGATACGGAGTACGGGTCGGGCACCCATACATACGAGACAATCATTTCGGGTTTCGCTGGCAGCTTGTTCCGCCATTAACAGCCAATTGTTAGATAACGCTGAAACACCTGTAGTCATTCTAAACCACTCGTCCACTGATGGTTTGCCATGAATTATCTGGACTATACTCGATCTAGGGGATACAAATGACGGAATCACCTTGCCGGTTGTCGCCTGAGTAATATTGGGGTTTTTACATATCCCCACTGACCAGCATGGATCGTTGTCTGAACACCATACAACAGGTTCAGGAAGCTACACTTTGTGGACGATGAAGTCCAGTCCCCCTCCCTCCACAGAGGTAAAGTGCCTTCCGACTCATTTATCCTGAGATACAAACCAGAATTATCAACAGAAAAATTTGAAACCCTCTTTTGCCATTCTTTAGCTGTTTTTGACCAGCCATAAGTACCAGGTGACCAGCGGGTCGACTGATCCATTACAAAGGTGTGTGCCCAATTACCCCCTGTGTCCTGGTACGGCCTAGCATCAATATACCATTGGTATCTGTTTCCCATTTCCATTATTTGTTGAGTATAACGCTGCATATGGAATAAACATGCGAATTTCGAACGTACCGTTGTAACAAAACCATAGCCTATTGTCATATAATAATTAATTGAAAAGATTATTGCTCAGCAAGCAATACCATAAAACTATAGGGAACTCTTTTATATTGGGTTTGACGTCTCCATATGGTTTCAATTGAGACTAAACCATCTTACAAAGGATTAGGATAACCTACCAGACAAGGGAAAATACGATGGGATCTAACAACTCCCTCAATCACCATTCTTTTGGGGAAAAGTGTTTTTACAAATGAAAAAACGTGTCCTACTTGGCAAGAAAAAAAAATATTGAAACAGTGTTTATCCTGTTACGCAGTAAATAGGAAGTCAATTTTTCCACTGTTTAATCATTTTACCTGCTTAAACCTTACAGGGCATGGTCTGAAGCTGGGGGCAATAAATGAGACGTGGTGTACCGGCGTTTTAAAACAAGCTACACCCCTGATACCACGTTCTTGCCTATGGTGGCGGGGTGGTAGATAAATTATACGACTCCTGCCAAAACGCGGCAGGACTAGGTACTTTGGTCTCACTGCTCTTACCGGTGTCTGTTTTTCCATCCACAGTGGAGGAGATACAATTGGCGGCTCAGAATTCGGAGGTGAAGGGTCGACCCTCCCGACATCGTCGAGAGGCATGGAGGGAAGGAGATCCAACATACATTGATGCGATTGGCATCCCCCGGGGCGTACCAGATGAGTATAAGCTGGCTAATCAGATCGCAGCAGGTTGGGAGTCCATCTTCCTTCTAATCACCCCAAACAAAAATGTGGATAGAATGAATTACTTACATTACAATGTCCAAAACTTGGAAATTATGTTAAACAGGGATTTGTGGCCATGAAGGAACAACTGGCAGCTACCAGTCTGATGGCGTTCCAGAATCGCATAGCGGTGGATATGATCCTTGAAACAGGGGGCGTGTGTGCAATGTTTGGAAAACAATGTTGCACCTTCATACCGAACAACACGTCACCCAGTGGATCTCTCACCAGGGCCATTACTGGCCTGCAAACACTGAACCGCAATATGCAAGAGCATTCTGGAGTAGATACGTCCGCATTGTCAGATTGGTGGGATAAGACCTTTGGAAAATATAAAGATTTGGCTACATCCTTCATGGTGACTATTGGCACAATAACCGCTATCCTAACATTGTGTGGGTGCTGTATTATCCCCTGTTTGCGCTCCTTGCTAAGCCGACTTATAAATACTGCAATTGCCCCTACAAATTCTAAAGTACATGAGTTGTATCTTATGGGACGGTTTGGGGAAAGCAGTGAGGTCCAGGAGTACGGTAAATCCGAGGACCAATTGGACGAATATAATTATGTTCTTTCTCTTTCAGACCAGCCATGGGAGTAAGGAGTAGGCGGGAAAAATCACAGGCACCCGACATTACCATTTAGTGATTACTAAGAAATGACTAATAACATACATATTATAAAAACGGGGGAATGTTGGGTTTATTCTGTTTTACTATTATAATAGTTATATTAATTCATTTCTTTATTAAATCATTCTCTTTCTATTCTCTGTATTAATTCATTACTTTGTTAAATCATTCTCTTTCTGTTTTCAAAAGTGTTGCGAGGTCACGAGTATTGCCAAGTCATCTTTAACCTGGACGGCCTGTTCCAGGATGGTTATAAAAACAATCCACCCAATCTGGGTCCTTGAGATTTGGTGGGCCCTTGGTGACGAGGCCAGGGCTATTCGGCCAATAACAAGAATGTTGTTATCGTTATGTAACCGTGCACTTCGGGTTTTTCTGTATGTAACCATTATATGATTATGATTATATTATATGATTCATTAGGTCAAGGAGGTTGTATAATTACTCTAATCTAAATGTTGTTAGGTCTAGTCTCCTGTTTTTGTTATTAGTAAAAAACTTTGATTGTTATTGTAGTCCCAGATGTTGTTTTTACTCATACGTGATGGAATGATCAACAACTCTGTAACTTGTTTTGATTCATGACCATAAGAGTGGGACGAAAACGTCTATTCGGTGAGACGTTCGGAAGTTGTAAGGTGACACTTGCTGACTCTCCCCTTCGGAGGCTTTTATCTGTTGTATCCATTTCTATTTAATTAAATGTCAATAATTGAATAAGATGTCTCCCTGCAGTTATTGATAATTACGGACGAAGGTAATTATTAATGAACCTAATAATTTAGCATCATTCTAAGTGATAGAAATTAAGTTATAGTGAAAACTATGATACTTGGCCAAAACGTGATTTTCAGCGCATGAAACGCACGTTAAGGCAATAAAAACTGAAATGTTCCCCTGCTGCGAAACAAACTGTCAGAGACACATAGTTACTGTGTATATAGTGTAAAATCGTCCAATCCAAGTACCTTTTGTATTTAGCATCATTCAAAGTGATAGAAATTAAGTTATAGTGAAAACTATGATACTTGGCCAAAACGTGATTTTCAGCGCATGAAACGCACGTTAAGGCAATAAAAACTGAAATGTTCCCCTGCTGCGAAACAAACAGTCAGAGACGCATAGTTACTGTGTATATAGTGTATTATCGTCCATTTCAAGTAAGTTTTTCATTTAGCATCATTCTAAGTGATAGAAATTAAGTTATAGTGAAAACTATGACACTTGGCCAAAACGTGGTTTTCAGCGCATGAAACGCACGTTAGGCAATAAAAAATGAAATGTTCCCCTGCTGCGAAACAAACTGCCAGAGGCACATAGTTACTGTGTATATAGTGTAAAATCGGCCAATTCAAGTAAGTTTTGCATCTAGCATCATTCTAAGTGATAAAAATTAAGTTATAGTGAAAATTATGATACTTTGCCAAAACGTGATTTTCAGCGCATGAAACGCACGTTAAGGCAATAAAAACTGAAATGTTCCCCTGCTGCGAAACAAACTGTCAGAGACACATAGTTACTGTGTATATAGTGAAAAATTGTCCAATTCAAGTAAGTTTTGCATCTAGCTTCATTCTAAGTGATAAAAATTAAGTTATAGTGAAAATTATGATACTTGGCCAAAACGTGATTTTCAGCGCATGAAACGCACGTTAAGGCAATAAAAACTGAAATGTTCCCCTGCTTCGAAACAAACTGCCAGAGGCACATAGTTACTGTGTATATAGTGTAAAATCATCCAATTCAAGTGAGTTTTGCATTTGGCATCATTCTAAGTGCTAGAAATTAAGTTATAGTGAAAACTATGATACTTGGCCAAAACGTGATTTTCAGCGCATGAAACGCACGTTAAGGCAATAAAAACTAAAATGTTCCCCTGCTGCGAAACACACTGTCAGAGGCACATAGTTACTGTGTATAATTATCCAATTCAAGTAAGTTTTTCATTTGACATCATTCTGATTGATAGAAATTAAGTTATAGTGAAAACTATGATACTTGGCCAAAACGAGATTTTCAGCGCATGAAATGCACATTAAGGCAATAAAAACTGAAATGTTCCCCCGCTGCGAAACAAACTGTCAGTGACACATAGTAACTGTGTATATAGTGTATAATTGTCCAAATTAAGTAGGTTTTTCATTTGATATCATTCGAAGTGATGGAAGTTAGGGTTAGGGTTAGGGTTAGGTTAAGTTATAGTGAAAACTATGATACTTGGCCAAAACGTGATTTTCAGCGCATGAAACGCACATGAGGGCAAAAAAACTGAAATGTTTGTTAGGTCTGAAAATACAACTTCAGGAGCAGGCTAAGAAAGAGTGAGATAAATTTAAATAGAAAATATGTATTACCAGACTGCAAAGTGGACAGTGAGAGTTCCTACAGTGGGGTCCTGTTCACTGCGATGTTACTGCAACTCTAGTCGAATGACCAGTGAGTGTGTCTTAAATACAGGCAAAACTGACAGTTGTCCCTAAGACTTTGGACAGATACCTTTCAGTCATTTGCAGGGCAACAAGTAATTGATTAGTGTCGGGCCTGGAATCTGTAGTCAATGGTTTCCAGACGTAGGGTGTTCTTCGCTGTTCCTACCCTGGGGAACACCGCGGTCATGATTTTGGAGGAGACTGACCAGTGTTTGTATTAGAGGGGGACATCCGAGCCCCAAACTGAATCATGGGGGAAGAAATCAAAGCTCCGTCGTTGACGCCTGGTGGGCAGATGTGGGTTGGCGTCGACAGTTGGAATCGAGTCTGCTGTTAGAACGTACGTGTGGTCGGATGCAGATGTAGGGACACAGAGCCCAGTTGTATTGGTGGGGATGATCATAGACACTTGCCATTCGCAGAGCCACCATATTTGGTCCAGTACTGTCCATGATTGGGAAGAAATGTGTCTGACCTCCGCGCACCTGGTGACGTGAACTTGGTCCAAAGGGGTCTTCGGATCCGGTCCGCTGAAGTTGAAACAGGATGGATAACAGTCTGTTCGGTTGTTGCACTGGACATACGTTGCGGTATTGACTGTAGCTGCTAATGGTACTGCGACCATGGTATGTAGGCGGTCGAGCTTTGCTGGAAGGATTCTCTCAGATTACCCAGGATACAGTTGTAGGTGAGGTTGGCGAGTTCTTCGTTCTGTCGGTTGGACCATAGCTGTGGTTGGGCTACGGCAGTAGGCATGAGGGAACAGACATAACAAATCATTGGTTGTGGCGCGGGCTGTGAGTGCGGTGTATCTGTACCAACTGTTCCTCATCATCGGGTTGTAGTCGTTTTCTTCCTGTGTTTGGACATGGGTGAGAATAAGGTGTATCTACTCAGGCTTAGGTGTTCCTGCCGGACAGATTTTGAGTAGGCGTGTGGCGGATGGTTGTACGAAGGGGTTCACACCAATCACTTTGGGGACCATGGCTGGACTAGTAGTGCGGATGGTGATAGTAAAGAGGGGGCCTTTTCCTGGTCGGTCCGGTCAGAGGCATAGGTTGATGCAGCCTTTTTGTTGGATATTGGTCGTGAGCTCTAGCATATGTTTACCATCTTTGATGGTGGTGGCTAACTTGGTGAAGTTAGCGGTCATGGTGGTAGCTTCTTTGGAAAGGGGCCATGTGATGGTTTTGTAGCCTGTATGGAGGAGGACCTGGTCCAAGGTGTCTGGCCAGACCATTCAGACTCTGGGAGCTTGTAGGTACCAATAAAAATAACTGGAGTCAGTCCTGTGTAATCCCAAGTGAGTAAGCTGTAGGCTGAGCAAAGGGACTTGAACGACGATTGGTGTCTTGGTTAATGGGATGCAGATCTGGGGGCCCCTGATCGTTTCCTGAACCAGCTAGTGGGGCATTCTCCTCCAGTGGGAGTGTACCAAGGTTCTGGTACGTTCCCCCCATGTGGTTGAACACAGAGCGGTGATGATGATGGCCAAAATCACACGGTGAGGTCCGTCCCAACGTGGAGAAGACCAGCACTTTCTTTTTATCACCTTGACGAGTACCAGGTCTCCTGGGGACAGGACCTCCTCTGTGGGAGCCAGAGAAGATGTCGGCAGATTGTTTTGCATTCATCACAGTTCTTTCTTGGAACATTTTGCATAACCACTTAGTGAGGGATTCTGTTTCTCCTTTCTCTTCTACCACCAAATCTTTTTCCCACATTGTTAAGTGGAAGGGTCTGTCGTTCACTGCCTCAAATGGTGTGCATCCCTGTGCTGTTTGAATGATTCTCATGTACGTTTCTACCAGGCTCAGGCATTCTTGCCATGGTTTTCCTGTGTCTTCCATGTTTTTTCTGAGTCTGAGTTTTACTGTTCTAATGGTTTGTTCGACGAGTCCAGCACTTTGGTTCAGTTTGATGAAATCCATGTTCAGAAGCTCGAAGGGATATGTTCCTGTTTGCCTTGTTCCATGCTTGGGTCGTTCGTTGCCTTGAGAGTCGTGTCTACAGCAGTTCAGACAGTTTCTGCCCAAAACATTGAAGTAAGTATGGAGACCTCTGGGAACATGCATTGTTTGTTGTACTGTACTGATCATCCCTCCTGTTGAGACATGGCTCCTCACATGGCTCAATTTGGCAATTACTTCAAACAATGATCGTGTCACGCATGGCTTGTTTTCTACTGCATAGAGTCCGTTCTTGTGTTGAGTGGCACCTTTTGTTTCCCATTGCAGTTTCTCTTTTTCTGGGGCATGATTTTGCATTTCTCTTAGGAATTCAGCAGGGATTGGGCTGTGTCTTTCCACCGTCACGTCTTGTTCTAGGAATAGTCTACATGCCTCTGTCAGTGCCACTATTCCTGCGGCTCGTGCGGACCAGTCGCCGGGGAGTCGTCCTGTCTTGAGGTTGTCTTTTTGAGTCACCACGGCATATACGTTGTGTTTTTCTCCATCCAGGGTTTTTGATGATGATCCATCCCCAAAGGCAATGTGTCCAGGGGGCAATGGGTTGTCCATTAGGTCAGTTGCATATACGTGGTTAATTATGATTCGTTGAGTGGGCAACTGTGAGAATTGGTTTAACCACTTGTCGTCCGGTCTCCCATGAACTTCAGGGTGACATGTAATGGCCATGTTTGTTGTTCCTGTCCTGGTGCTGCTGGGCAGATATCTTCAGACTGTTCTCTTAGACTTTCAGCTACCTTGGCAGAATCATTCCCGACAATGTCGAGAGCGTAGAAGCTGTTAGATGTGGTCGAGTGGAAGATATTTTTGGTCTGTAATTCCCTGGGTTGGAAGCCATTTTGGGTGGCCACTAGGCTTAGCCCAAGCTGGACCATGATATCTCGTCCCGGTAACTCTCCGATTTTCATTTTGCAGTCTGACAATAAACCCATCCCTTTTGTTGCTTTCTCACCCATATTAATCACCTACTTAATAGTTTAAACAACAATTATTTTCTAAATTACCCGAAATTGATCTCCACTTTGTGATTAACCCAATATCTCTGAACACACAAAGACCAAAAGTCCCTGACTTTGTCTTAGTTAAGTCCCTGACTCTATTAACAGACCAAGACGATAAAGCCCTTGCTAATTCTTGTTCTACTTTCATTGGTCCCGGACCAAAAAATCGTCCATTTCAAGTAATTCATTCATTGGCATCATTCTAGGTTATTCTGGAGCTATCACCCACCATAAACAGTGTCCAAAACAGGCGATACAAAATAGTGGTTGCATTATAACAGGGTCCAGTCGGTTCTGGTGGGTGTTTGTATACGAAACTTGTGTCCAATTATGATGGGGATGTATACTTGACTATTCTGTATAGAAGTAATCATCTAGCGATGTTCAGAAGTTCTGTTATGCCCGAATGAATTACTTTCATTTGGTCACTTTATTTACAAGTGGTGGTTTAGAAACAGGCCCAGTCGGTTTTGGTTGGTGCTTTTACCCAGAATTTGTGTTTATTGTGTGAGTGGATGTATTTTCACTATTTTGTATAACAATAATGATCCAGGATGGTTCTGGAGCTATTTCCCACCACAAACAGTGTCCAAAACAGGCATTTTGCGGTTCAAGTAGTGGTTGTATTAAAACCAGGCCCAGTCGGTTCTGGTTCGTGTTTTTACCCAGAAATTGTGTCCAATGATGATGGGGATGTATTTTCGATTATTCTTTATAAAAATAATATTCTAGGGATGTTCAGAAATTCTGTTATGCCCGAATCAATGACCTCAATTTGGGCACTTTATTTACAAGTGGTTGTTTAGAACCAGGCCCAGTCGGTTCTGGTTGGTGCTTTACCCACAATCAGTGTCGATTGTGTGGGTGGATGTATTTTCACTATTCTCTGTAAGAATAAAGATCCAGGGATGTTCTGAGACTATTTCCCACCATAAATAGTGTCAAAAACATGCATTTTGCGACAAAAATAGTGGTTGTATTAGAACCAGGCCCAGTCGGTTCTGGTTTGTGTCTACACCCGTAACGTGTGTCCAATAGGAATGGGGTTGATGTTTTGACAATTCTGTATAAAAATTATCATCTGGGGATGTTCAGAAGTTCTTCTATGCCCGAATAAATTACCTCCATTTGGGCACTTTATTTTGCATGGTGGTTGTAGTAAAACCAAGCCCAGTCAGTTCTGGTTCGTGCTTTTACCCAGAGTTAGTGTTGATTGTGTAGGTGGATGTATTTTCACTAATCTGTCTAAAAATAAAGATCCAGGATGGTTCTAGGGGTATTTCCCAGTGTTGGGGCTACCAGCCAACACTTAAATAAACTCGAACACAGGAACACACACTGATGCGGATGGAATGAAAGTTATAGGCCGCGTCTGCAGAAGCGGGGGAGTGGACAAATCAGAGGCCCGATAATGTGACTACTCTCCAAGCTCCTCAAGGCTGTTTCCCGCTGAAAAGTTGCTTCAACTGTGGTTTTATTAGAGATAAGACAAGTCATAAAAAATGGGAGGCGTCAATACAAATGCAGGAAGTGGAGTACAAAAGGTTTAGTGCACATTTTAACCAATAGGTGTAAATTAATATTCTATTCTAGTAACCTTTAATATATCATAGTGAAATGGGTGCAAGATTATATATATATGCATGCAAATATATTTCACATATCCCCCCCTGAAGTTACTTTGAAAGAATTTTCATTTTCATCAATCTATATCCCTCCTTTGCAGGTTTTAGAATACAAATATCATTAATAGTCACTCAACAGGGTATGAAAAATAACTAAATCACTTGTCAAGGCAGAGGCAAAAAACTCAAGTTTACTCAGGGGTACTTGAGGAAAATTCCTCTGCGTCCCCCTTAATGAGCGAACACAATTTTTTAAGTCAAGACAAGTACATTTACCCAGACGACTCGACATCCGGGGATTCATCACACTTTGGAAGAGTGCTAGAATCTCCGGCAAGGTTTGTCATGCTGTGAAACTGTATGTCACTGTAAGCTACCATCGTGTGCTGGATATTTTTTTGAATCATAACTTTCATACAAGGGATTACACACATTGAAAAGATGCAGAATAGAATTAAAACCGCAAAAAAGGGAGTTGCAAATTTAATCAGAATAGAGAACCATGATCCGGTTGTCAACCACGACCACAGTGATGCACCTATGGCTGAGTGATCTTGGGCCATGGTGTTGGCTAAGGCTTTCATTTCAGCTATGGCACGAGTTATGTTACCTTCGTCACCGGTTTCATCTGGGATGAAGGTGCAACAGTGTTCTCCAACTATGGCACACACACCTCCATACTTGGCTGTTATCAAATCTAGGACCATGCGGTCTTGCAACTCCATTTCTCTAAGGGCTTTTAATTCCTCTGCTATACCTTGTAGGGCTTTGATAGTTTGGTTAATGAACAATCCCATCCGATAATTCAATGTTTCTACACGGAGCATAACTTTACCCACTCCAATCTGTGGAAGTAGTGACAATATGACTTTCTCGGAGGTGGACCATAATTTGTGATCATCAGGGACATTACTACCCCAAATTGAATCATGTGGTTTAAATTGTGCAGGTATACATCTCTTATATCTTACTAGTATTTTCACTCCCCTTAAAAGGAATGCATCTTGAACCATCTGCACCATTGCACAGCGACCATTCCATACTGTGGGCAAACCCAAATACACTGTATGCCCACACATCCAATACCCATCATCTTGGGGATCAGTGCCCATTACATCAGGGAGAGTGTAATAGTCCCTGCAGGTGGCACCCATGGGTACTCCTGTGGCATTGAACCTGGCTTTGTTAGTGGTGTCTCGTCTGCACGGGGTAAGTATATCCCTACAGAATTTCATGGGGACTTCTCCTACTGGTCTGGACTTACCCCAGAATGTCATATTACTAGCGAAACACACAGCCGTAAAATCACTTGGGTATGGGACGTTGCTTAACATAACTAGATCTGTCCAATCATAGTTCAAAAGCCTTGTGAATTTTCTACCTGTTAAAGGTGGTACAGTGGCATCAACCTCGGGAACTACAGATCTAAATGCACCTTCTAGACACTGTGATCTCAGTATGTCGGGATACCATAGAGGTGTGTAGGCATTATAGGTATAGGGGTCGATTGGCTTGGGATACACTGGTGGGGTACATGTGGAATAAGGTATACGACTACACAAATAACAACTTTCTTTCACACCAGTTATTTTTTTCTGAAATACCATGAAATTATACCACATATTTTCTTCAAAATGATTCTTTGGATTGTTCTTTTCTTACCACTTCACTTTCCTCTGTGACAGTAGCACGGCATCGTCTCGTTTTTCAACTCGAATGTCTGAGGGCGGGGCACTCAGCCACACCCATGCTGCCACTGATAGTACAGTCACAGTGATGAGGGTGGCAGTGGCTTTCATTTTGGCTTCTGTGTGAGGGTGTAAAAACTGTGAGAGGTCAAGGTTAGGTTAGGGGGGGGTGTTTGGGGCAGGTGAGCAGACGTCAGATGATTCCTTCGCGGACAAGGGTTTTGGTACCGTCCGATTTGCAATCTACTCAGGGTTGCCGATGTCTCGAACTATTTTGACTTGGGTTTGGTGAATCCACGTCGACCTCTCGGCAATCTTTACTGCGGTGGGGGTGGTGAGTTGAACCACGAATGGGCCTTCCCAACGTGGCGAGGACCAGGATTTCCTTTTTATGACTCGAATCAGGATCTGGTCACCAGGCTTCACCACCTCCTGTAGGGGAGACAAAGGGGATAACGGCAGCTTACATGTATTTTGGACAAGTTTTTCTCTAAACATTTTTACCATCCACTCTGTGAGTGGATCTGCCTCGCCCTTAGTCTCTTGCCATGGTTCACCTTCCCATAGGGGAAGTTGGAATGGTCTTCCATGAACTATCTCAAAAAGTGTTGATCCTGAGCTAGTTGGTACAATTCTCATATATGTTTTGACTAGTGGTAAGCATTCTGGCCATGGTTTTTTTGTTTCTTCCATGGTTTTTTTAAGCCTTAGTTCTATTGTACCATTTGTTCTCTCTACCAGTCCCGTGCTTTGCGGATGGTACGAGCAGTGATTTTTTAGACTTATTCCTAGGTGGTTTGCCATGTATTGTATTATGCTGTTTACAAAATGAGTTCCATTGTCGCTCCAGATGATTCTGGGGATCCCATGTTCTGGGATTATGTGTTTACAGATGGCTTTAGCCACCGTCAATGCGTCTGGTGTTTTTGAGGGGACTATTTCAGTCCATTTCGAGAATGAGTCAATCAAGACTAAACAGTATTTATACTGGTTGCTTCTGGATAATTCAATGAAATCCATGTGTATAATTTCAAATGAGTAGGTACCTTTTGGGCATTGGCCTCGTTTGGGTCTGAGGTTACCTTGCACATTATGTTTGCAGCAAGTTAAACAGTCTCTACAAAAAATTTTAAAATAGGTATTTAGACCTGTTGTCACATGGAAAACACGCTGTACCATGTCTATCATCCCCCTTGTTGAGACATGAGACTTTCCATGGCTCAATTTTGCTACCATTTGGAATAATTTTTTTGGCAAGCAGGGTAGGCCTTTTATTGTATATAGGCCGTCTGCAGACTGTTCTGTGCCTTTGTGTATCCATGCATCTTTTTCATTCTGTGGTGCAATGTTTTGCATTTCAATTAATACTGTTTTTGGGATTGACTCATGTTGTTGTTGTGTATACTGAGCACTCAGTGTTTGTGCTGCTCCTTTAGCTGCTGTATCTGCTCTAGTATTTCCTCTACTAATTCTGTCGCAGCTGTTAGTATGTGTCAGGTTCATTAATAATTACCTTCGTCCGTAATTATCAATAACTGCAGGAAGACATCTTATTCAATTATTGACATTTAATTAAATAGAAATGGATACAACAGATAAAAGCCTCCGGAGGGGAGCGTTACAGCAAGTGTCACCTTACAACTTCCGAACGTCTTCTCGAATAGACGTTTTCGTCCCATTCTTACGGTCACAAGTTACAGAGTTGTTGATCATTCCATCACGTATGAGTAAAAACAACATCTGGGACTACAATAACAATCAAAGTATTTTACTAATAACAAAAACAGGGACTAGACCTAACAACATGTAGATTAGAGTAATTATACAACCTCCTTGACCTAAGAATCATATAATATAATCATAATCATATAATCGTTACATACAGAAAAACCCGAAGTGTACGGTTACATAACGATAACAATATTCTTGTTATTGTCCGAATAGCCCTGTCCTCGTCACCAAGGGCCCACCAAATCTCAAGGACCCAGATTGGGTGGATTGTTTGTATAACCATCCTGGAACAGGCTGTCCAGGTTAAAGATGACTTGGTGTGACCTCAACACTTTTGAAAAACAGAAAGAGAATGATTTAACAAAGTAATGAATTAATACAGAGAAAAGGAAGAGAATGATTTAATAAAGAAATGAATTAATATAACTATTATAATAGTAAAACAGAACAAACCCAACATTCCCCCGTTTTTATAATATGTATGTTATTAGTCATTTCTTAGTAATCACTAAATGGTAATGTCGGGTGACTGTGATTTTTCCCGCCTACTCCTTACTCCCATGGCTGGTCTGAAAGAGAAAAAACATAATTATATTCGTCCAATTGGTCCTCGGATTTACCGTACTCCTGGACCTCACTGCTTTCCTCAAACCGTCCCATAAGATACAACTCATGTACTTTAGAATTTGTAGGGGCAATTGCAGTAGTTATAAGTCGGCTTAGCAAGGAGCGCAAACAGGGGATACTACATCACCCACACAATGTTAGGATAGCGGTAATTGTGCCTATAGTCACCACGAAGGATGTAGCCAAATCTTTAGATTTTCCAAAGGTCTTATCCCACCAATCTGACAATGCGGACATATCTACTCCAGAGTGCTCTTGCATATTGCGGTTCAGTGTTTGCAGGCCAGTAATGGCCCTGGTGAGAGATCCACTGGGTGACGCGTTGTTCGGTATGAAGGTGCAACATTGTTTTCCAAACATTGCACACACGCCCCCTGTTTCAAGGATCATATCCACCGCTATGCGACCCCGGAACGCCATCAGACTGGTAGCTGCCAGTTGTTCCTTCATGGCCACAAATCCCTGTTCAGTATAATTTCCAAGTTTTGGACATTGTAATGGAAGTAATTTATTCTATCCACATTTTTGTTTGGGGTGATTAGAAGGAAGATAGACTCCCAACCTGCTGCGATCTGATTAGCCAGCTTATACTCATCTGGTACGCCCCGGGGGATGCCAATCGCATCAATGTATGTTGGATCTCCTTCCCTCCATGCCTCTCGACGATGTCGGGAGGGTCGACCCTTCAGCCGAATTATGAGCCGCCAATTTTATCTCCTCCACTGTGGATGGAAAAACAGACATCGGTAAGAGCAGTGAGACCAAAGTACCTAGTCCTGCCGCGTTTCGGCAGGAGTCGTATAATTTATCTACCACCCCGCCACCATAGGCCAGAACGTGGTATCAGGGGTGTAGTTTGTTTTAGAACGCCGGTACACCACGTCTCATTTATCGCCCCCAGCTTCAGACCATGCCCTGTAAGGTTTAAGCAGGTAAAATGATTAAACAGTGGAAAAATTGACTTCCTATTTACTGCGTAACAGGATAAACACTGCTTCAATATTTTTTCTTGCCAAGTAGGACACGTTTTTTCATTTGTAAAAACACTTTTCCCCAAATGAATGGTGATTGAGGGAGTTGTTAGATCCCATCGTATTTTCCCTTGTCTGGTAGTTTATCCTAATCCTTTGTAAGATGGTTTAGTCTCAATTGAAACCATATGGAGACGTCAAACCCAATATAAAAGAGTTCCCTATAGTTTTATGGTATTGCTTGCTGAGCAATAATCTTTTCAATTAATATTGGTGTTTCCCGTATTTTATTAAGTCAGAAAGTTTATCTTACCCGTCCCCTCAATGTTTCAATTGAGACCACCCTTTTACCAAAGTAGCTCCACCTAGTGCTTGCCTTCTTTACACTCCATTAACAGCGCCCAATTATCCCCCGTTTGGGAAATCCCTGTTTCAGAAATAATTTTCACAGGTTAATATGTCAGTCCAAGCTTTCCAATCTTGACCAATTTCTGCAACAAGGCTTTTCCCAATCTTCAATTTTCTGCTGTTAATGTACCACACATATTTCCCACCATAGATTGCCCCTTTGTATGGCAACCGGGAAGTCGCCGAGTCCAAATATATATTTTCATTTTGGAAATTTGATTTAGTAGGTAATGTTAATTAAATGTAAATGTGTATGTTTCTTGGTTTACCCTCCCGTAAGAAGGTGTATCCTCAATTGAAACGCCTCCGCCTTTTTCTCCAACTGGAGAAAACAACCCTACTGTGGAAAGGAATAGAATCACAATCATCATTAATCTCATCGCCCCAAAAGCAATAATTGTTTTCAACATGACTTTTTGTCTTTGTTTAGGGAGTTTTCCTCTTGAAACGTTTCAATTTAGACAACCTTCTTACTGTGGGAAAGGTGCATCCGTGTCCCCTTTCAGTAACAAGGACCCTCCCACTTTGCGTTGCTCCGATGTTTCTTCTTTTATGCTGCTTATCAGCATCCAGTCTTCAAGAATCACCGTCGCTTCGTCCGTTTCCTGTTGAGAAGCAAAATCTCCCTCTGATAGTCTAAATTTGGTGTGTGCGTTTTTTTCTCTC
Organism: Stigmatopora nigra; assembly: GCF_051989575.1. Classification (NCBI taxonomy): domain Eukaryota; kingdom Metazoa; phylum Chordata; class Actinopteri; order Syngnathiformes; family Syngnathidae; genus Stigmatopora; species Stigmatopora nigra. The sequence continues at coordinate 1,309,244 of NC_135525.1, read as the reverse complement.
TGATAGATTCGCCTCATCATCCAATTGTCATTGTGTGGTGAATAATAACAATTTGTAAGGTCTACCAAACAGGACTTCATATAAGGTCTGCCAATTGTGGATGGTAGACAACTATTATATTAACAAAATGGGAGCCATTATCACTATAAATAGTTTCTGGAATTCTGGAATGATATCCATATGATCTAATAAAAATAAAATAAAATCTATATGTATTTTTTGAAATGGATATGTGGGTATGCATATAGATTTAAACCCTAAGCCTTGTAGTGCCGTTGTAGCAAGGCCACCTCCCCCTTGTCGGCCATTATCACTATAAATAGTTTCTGGAATTCTGGAATGATATCCATATGATCTAATAAAAATAAAATAAAATCTATATGTATTTTTTGAAATGGATATGTGGGTATGCATATAGATTTAAACCCTAAGCCTTGTAGTGCCGTTGTAGCAAGGCCACCTCCCCCTTGTCGAGATATAGGACTTCTCTTGACTCAAGCCCAAATTATTTTCTTTATTGATCTTTTATTGATAGATTATGTCTCGGTGGTCTGCCAATCAAAAAACACAAAAAGACAAACTATCATTCACGCTCACACTCATAAACAGAAGAATTTAGTGTGTTCAACCAGTCTAGCATCCATAATTTCATTTTGTGGGAGTAAACTGGAGTACCCGGAGAAAGTCCACAAATTCTTGAGGACGCCATGAATACCCCACATTCCGGAAGGTCTGGATCCACCCCGCATTCATTAGTAGATCCTTTAATATACACACCCCCACTCTAGCATTTTAACCGTTCGTAAAAAATTACCTTCAAGTTTCACACAAAGTTATATCCTCTTTAATGCTATCAGTTTAGCTGTTTGTTCCCCGAATTGAGGTGGGAATAGTTTCACATCTAAAGTTTTTATTTTTTTACAGCCGCCATGACCTAATGGCCCCCTATCATGTTTTTGGAAAATCCCAATTCCCTCTAATAGCATGCCAATCACCTTTTAATGCGGCCATCCAATTTTGTTTCTACTTGTTTCAGGTGATAAGATAATCTCCCCCATTTGTAAAACAAATTCATCCACGCCTCTTTTATACAACATGACGCCTATGGCCTTTATTACGTCGCCTTGACTCCAAATTCTATGAACCAAGATAACACGCCGAATTTGTAAGCAAATTTCCCCCATCCCATTCTGTTCATAGACAACCCATCTACCTAAAGCGTCACTTGTTTCAAAACATGAAAGGCCCCACTAGAATTCGTGCATCCAGCGCCAAATAGAGCCTATTTACACATTTGTCTCAAACTTGTTTTAGATATGGGGTCCCCAATTTCCCAAAATTTCCCAGAATTAATGTACTACCACATCCTGTCAAAAACCCAAAACGACTAACATAACCTGTTTCTAAGCCAGATTCTGGAATTTGGAGAATTTCTCCTTTCCCTCCCTTATCTAAGCTTGTTATTGTCACTCGTTATCACTGTAACATTCAGGCGTATTAACCCCATCGTTGCTAAAGTTCTCACCAATTTGCATGCCCTTAAAGCAGTAAAAAGCAACGTTATTTGGTTGTATCAATTGACCAATGCTTATCCAATCTGTAATATCCTTAAAGTCATCAATATGACCTGTGACAAAGCATATTTCCTCCTGCCAGGACAACAGACAATGTTCTTTCAAGTGCACTTTGAAAAACATTCCATGTTACTCCATTCTTAGGGAAAATATGCTCATCCTAAACCAATTATTTTATTTACAATTCACCTAATTATTTGGATGAATGCCATGAATTTTATCATGCCACTATTGCATTGTAAATTTCCCATCTGATGTCGTTAACAGCCAAATAATTCAATACCTACTATACTTTGTAAATCACCTCATATGATGTTTACTTAAGACAAGAGTCATTTCCCATAGCCTGTTACCAAAACAAAAATCTACAACAATTAAATGAGAGAAATCAACCTTTTGTTAGACAATTCCTAATTACAAACTTTAATGTTTTAAAAACCTTATCGTCACCAATATACCATAATATTGTAAATTTTGTCATCCTGGCCTTTTTTTCTTTTAAACAGCCAACCTCCTGGATTAAAGTATTTTGAATAATCAAAAAATTCTGAAATAGTATTAATATTATTTTATCCTCCAAAAGCTAGTTTCCTTTAACTAAGAGCCCTTTGAAATCCACAATTGCTCAAAAATGACTATTTTGGTCTATTTCCCAAATCCAAAGCTTTTTACCAAATCAACCTTTTACTAAACAGATTTTCTATCCTCTTAATACATTTCATTTTAAAACCCAAAATATCAATGCGAAAGCATTCGCATAACCTTGCATTTCTTGCAGCCCATGTATTGTTCTTATTCTGAAAAGTCCAAACAGAAAACGCAATTAGCCGTTAACTATGACCTCCACTCTTGCTGCGAAAACAGCATTGTTATCTTATGTTTACAAACCAGCTTTTTCCCTGTGCCCAAATACAACGCTTTTTAGAGAAGACAACCATTAAAACGTCAAATTAACCCCTCTTCCGATATTCAACTACATCACAATATTTTTCCAAGACCCCATATATCCAGAATATGTATGCTGCAAGCACAACAATATGGCAAAAACCCATTTTCTGCCCTCAAGTTTGCTTCAGCACCCCCAAGGCCAATTATTATTATTATAATGTCTTCACGGAAGGATCACAAAATTTTAGTTGTTTACACGGTCCGAACGCTCCCGAAAGCCCAACACAGTTAAATCGTCTGCCCCGCGGCCCACATGTTTCACTCCCATCTAATCAGCAGCCGCTGCACCAGAAACGCTTCCCCCGCAGTCGACACATTTTTTTTGCAAGTCTAGAGCATAATAAAAACACAGGTGACATTCCCTGCTAAACATTTAAATGATCATTTTGTATATATTCTTTTGTCTTTTTAAACACCATCTTCCCGTTAGCGGACGGGATCAAAAACCAAGCTGCAATAAGCCATCACATTGCTGTAAATTGACAGTACATATAGGTTATATTAACAAAGCACCACCAGCACTTGGAAATAACCATTCTAATTGTTGTTATACAAGCCCAAGCATCACAAAAAAAAACCCAATTTATTGTAATCACAAAACATCATACCCGGATTAACCAAATCAAATACCAGTGTCCCCATTAATTTTCTAGCTCCCTTTATTTTTGTTAAACTTCCTCCGCGCCCGTCACCTATCTCGGTAAATATTTTCCCCGTCAGCCGAGGAGGCCCCGCTATTTTTTCCTTACCAAACAGTACTTTCCCGCCGCCACGGTCTTAAATATATCCCCGTTATCCGAGGGAGCCCCCACTATTTTCCCAAAATAGTATTTTTTAACTTCTCCCCGGCCTTATTTTGGCATTAGTGTCTGTGGAAACAAGCTGTTACACTTTTATCCACTCACATATTATTTATATATGTATATTACCTCTATGCATTAGTGCATATATTATCCTGCATTTTATGCATTTTAAGCTGGCCAGCAAACCCATATTTATTTATCCATAAATATAGCTGTGTAATATTTTTAAAGCGCTTTGTCTTTCCAATTTTTTCCAATCCTTACAAGTTAGACGTATTTTTTGGATCGTCATCCAAACCCGCCTTACAACACGTGTTTCCCATATTTTACTTTTATTTTTTGTAGTGAGTTTGTGTGCCTCACACAGTTAACTCTATTATTTATTATTATTATTAATATTATTATTATCTATTCGACTGTATCGACTGTATCTCCTAGGCCTTTCCTAATTTTACTGCAGAAACCACACAAACACCATACAACGTATATTCGTGCCTACCCTTTAGACACAGGACACTCCCCGGCCCCAATATTGTACCTCTAGTACAATATATTCGTGCCTACCCCTGAGACACAGGACACTTTCCAGCAAAGTGCCCCACCGTACCTGCCATTGACTAGTATAAACACAGGGTTTTATCGCCGTCACCCAGGACGCGAAACCAGCCCAACAATGGGCCTCACATACAATGTCCCTTTAACGCATTTGGAAACACCTTCACAACATGCAGACATTAATGTGGACTTACCCGAGATCCATCAGATGTCTCCCTCCAGCAGGAAAAGTCTTCAACCGCCGAGAATCCAGGCGCCCCCGTCGAAAAACTCCGGCCCACCAAGGGTTTTGAAGACGCCGTGCGCACGGTCACTTACCAGATGTCGAACAGCAGCGCCTGGGTTCTCGCTCCGGTATATTGACCTCCATGGCTCAGAAGGACCAAAATGTCAGGTTCATTAATAATTACCTTCGTCCGTAATTATCAATAACTGCAGGAAGACATCTTATTCAATTATTGACATTTAATTAAATAGAAATGGATACAACAGATAAAAGCCTCCGGAGGGGAGCGTTACAGCAAGTGTCACCTTACAACTTCCGAACGTCTTCTCGAATAGACGTTTTCGTCCCATTCTTATGGTCACAAGTTACAGAGTTGTTGATCATTCCATCACGTATGAGTAAAAACAACATCTGGGACTACAATAACAATCAAAGTATTTTACTAATAACAAAAACAGGGACTAGACCTAACAACATGTAGATTAGAGTAATTATACAACCTCCTTGACCTAAGAATCATATAATATAATCATAATCATATAATCGTTACATACAGAAAAACCCGAAGTGTACGGTTACATAACGATAACAATATTCTTGTTATTGTCCGAATAGCCCTGTCCTCGTCACCAAGGGCCCACCAAATCTCAAGGACCCAGATTGGGTGGATTGTTTGTATAACCATCCTGGAACAGGCTGTCTAGGTTAAAGATGACTTGGTGTGACCTCAACACTTTTGAAAAACAGAAAGAGAATGATTTAACAAAGTAATGAATTAATACAGAGAAAAGGAAGAGAATGATTTAAAAAAGAAATGAATTAATATAACTATTAGAATAGTAAAACAGAACAAACCCAACAGTATGTGCCCTTTGCATACAGCTATGTGGCTGGGAAGTAGTACTGCATTAAGTAATTGTTTCAGCAGTTCGGCATGCTCTACTGATTTGCCTGTGGATGTTTTCATCCCTCTTCTAATCCATTGTGCAGCAAATACATGTAGAGTGGAGTGTGCATATTGGCTGTCTGTATAAATCGTGACCTTCCTACCTTTAAACAATGTGCACGCCTTTGTCAATGCTATAATTTCTGCATCTTGCGCTGAGAGATTAGATGGCAATTTTTCTGCACATAAGACTTTGTTGTCTGTGACGACTGCAAATCCTACTTGATTTTTTCCTTGTTCTGATTTGGATGCGGATCCATCTACGTACACATAAGTGCTGTCTGGAATTGGAGTGTCTTTTAGATCTGGTCTTGGTTTACAGCTTTCACTGGTTCTTTCATAACATTGGTGTGGATCTCCGTCTTCTTCAGTTGGTATTAACGTTGCTGGGTTCAAGGTATTGCATCGCTGAATCGTGAGATGGGGTTGCGATAACAATGTGGCTGTTACGGCCAGGTGTCTTGCTGGTGACAGGAACGACATTTTGGTTTGTGTTATCAGTAGATCCACTTCATGGGGGACTTGGAGTGTGAGTGGATGGAACAGTACAAGTTCAGCTGTCATCTGGACCGCTAATGCTGCTGCGCACACTGCTCGTACTTACGGGGGTAGGGCAGCTGCAACTGGGTCCAGTCGTTTTGGGTAGAACGCTACTGGTTTAATCTTTGTTCCATGTGGTTGTAGTAACACTGCTGTCATGAACGCTCCTTTGCAAGTCACTGTTTGGGTGAATGGTTTTTCATAGTCAGGAAATGCTAGGACTCCTGATTCCAAGATGTGTTGCTTCACTTCCATGAATGTTCGGTTTCCTTCTTCAGTCCATGTCACTGGGTCTCTCATTGTCATCTCAGTGGCATAGATCATGTCTAGAAGTGGCTGAGTTAGTTCTGCATAATTTGGAATCCAACTCCTGCAGTAGTTAGTTAGGCCTAAGAAGGCCATCATTTGTTTTTTCGTCTGTGGTTTCGGACATTGCTGGATGGCTTCTCGTCTTCCATCCGTTAGTTCCCTTCCTTTCTGTGAGACTCGGTGTCCCAAGAAGATGACTGACTCCTGACAGTACTGCAGTTTCTTCAGCGACGCCTTGTTCCCAGTTTGCTCTCGATGTTTGAATAATCTGATTGCTTCCTCTTTGTTTTCCTCTTCGGTGGGGCTGGCTATCAGTATATCGTCTACATATACTAGGATCTGTGTGGTGTCTGTGTTCATGCTGATTTATACACGCTGCAATCTCTTGTGAGAATATTGTGGGGCTGTCGCAGAATCCCTGTGGCAGCCTTGTGTATGTGTATTTGGTTCCTTCGAATGTGAAACCAAACCAGTCTTGTGCTGTTTTGTGTAATGGTATAGAGAAAAATGCATTGCTTAGGTCAATTACTGTAAAGAATTTCTGATTTGGCTTTAACTCGTTCAACAGTATGTGTGGGTCGGGTACGCAGGGTGCTCTGGACTTCACTGCTTCATTGACCCGTCTTAGGTCTTGGACCAATCTCCTCGTTCCCGTCTCCGTTTTCTTCACGGGAAAGATAGGTGTGTTACATTCGCTTGATGGACTTTCAATTAGAATGCCTGCTTCGAGCATTTCTTTAATTACTGGTCTGATGCCATTTATAGCATCTGGTTTAAGGGGGTATTGTTTAGCCCGTGGTCGAAATGATGTCTTGGGCTCAATTCTTACTTCTCTTGCTGTGGTCATTTTTCCTACATCTGCTTTTGATTTGGACCACAGTGAACTCGGTACTGTAGGGAAATCTTCAGCTTGTAGTAGTATGTAGTCTTGTCATGCAGTTAAATGCGTCTTCGGACTTGCTTGGGTCATCCACTTCAGCTTCTGTCTTGTCACTGTTCCATATGGGGTGTTTATTAGTACGCTGACTGTGTGAGTCTGATGTGACCACGACTCCTCGTTTCTGGTCTCCAAAAATTGCACCATGCGTCCTAGGTCTTTCCAGGACCTGTGGTGTTTTCTCTTTATGGACACATGAGGTGTTATCTCAAACTGTAGTAGTTTTTTCGCTTGTGGCGGCAAGTCCACCGAAGTGGCTGCATCTCCCTCTGCTGTGGAATACAGGTACTCCAGTCGGACTAGTTGGGGTCCCAGTCGCTCGAACTGTTTAACAAATTCTGGTCTGGCTTTTCCAAATTTCATGGTGATGTGTAGTGGCCAGTGGGTTTGTGTTTGGCCATTAATATTTTCGACTTTGGATTTTAACTGTCGGATTACGGATGAGGGCCCTTGTGTTGCTAAATCTAGGGAGTAGAACGTATGAGGTTCCTCTTGATCTTCAACTATTTGGATTTCCGCTTCCTCCCATCTGTGTACTGGTTTCATACCATCGTCTGTGGGGATAAGGCTGATTCCCAGTTTACGGAGTAGATCTCTTCCCATGAGGTTCACAGGACAG